>NW_028289706.1:0-121171 GCF_059628265.1 Tinamus guttatus | reverse complement strand
CATCCCCTGACTCCATACTAGCACCAACGGGCTGCTAAAGCGTTTCGCAGAAAACACCAAGGAACCTGTTTCTCACTCCAAGCACAAAGCGTGCGCAGCACGAGTCTTGGCACAGCAAAACACTTCCTTTGGCATGCCCTTTGCAGCCTCACTCCAAACGGGGCTCTCCGCTTCATCCATCCCCTGACTCCATACTAGCACCAACGGGCTGCTAAAGCGTTTCGCAGAAAACACCAAGGAACCTGTTTCTCACTCCAAGCACAAAGCGTGCGCAGCACGAGTCTTGGCACAGCAAAACACTTCCTTTGGCATGCCCTTTGCAGCCTCACTCCAAACGGGGCTCTCCGCTTCATCCATCCCCTGACTCCATACTAGCACCAACGGGCTGCTAAAGCGTTTCGCAGAAAACACCAAGGAACCTGTTTCTCACTCCAAGCACAAAGCGTGCGCAGCACGAGTCTTGGCACAGCAAAACACTTCCTTTGGCATGCCCTTTGCAGCCTCACTCCAAACGGGGCTCTCCGCTTCATCCATCCCCTGACTCCATACTAGCACCAACGGGCTGCTAAAGCGTTTCGCAGAAAACACCAAGGAACCTGTTTCTCACTCCAAGCACAAAGCGTGCGCAGCACGAGTCTTGGCACAGCAAAACACTTCCTTTGGCATGCCCTTTGCAGCCTCACTCCAAACGGGGCTCTCCGCTTCATCCATCCCCTGACTCCATACTAGCACCAACGGGCTGCTAAAGCGTTTCGCAGAAAACACCAAGGAACCTGTTTCTCACTCCAAGCACAAAGCGTGCGCAGCACGAGTCTTGGCACAGCAAAACACTTCCTTTGGCATGCCCTTTGCAGCCTCACTCCAAACGGGGCTCTCCGCTTCATCCATCCCCTGACTCCATACTAGCACCAACGGGCTGCTAAAGCGTTTCGCAGAAAACACCAAGGAACCTGTTTCTCACTCCAAGCACAAAGCGTGCGCAGCACGAGTCTTGGCACAGCAAAACACTTCCTTTGGCATGCCCTTTGCAGCCTCACTCCAAACGGGGCTCTCCGCTTCATCCATCCCCTGACTCCATACTAGCACCAACGGGCTGCTAAAGCGTTTCGCAGAAAACACCAAGGAACCTGTTTCTCACTCCAAGCACAAAGCGTGCGCAGCACGAGTCTTGGCACAGCAAAACACTTCCTTTGGCATGCCCTTTGCAGCCTCACTCCAAACGGGGCTCTCCGCTTCATCCATCCCCTGACTCCATACTAGCACCAACGGGCTGCTAAAGCGTTTCGCAGAAAACACCAAGGAACCTGTTTCTCACTCCAAGCACAAAGCGTGCGCAGCACGAGTCTTGGCACAGCAAAACACTTCCTTTGGCATGCCCTTTGCAGCCTCACTCCAAACGGGGCTCTCCGCTTCATCCATCCCCTGACTCCATACTAGCACCAACGGGCTGCTAAAGCGTTTCGCAGAAAACACCAAGGAACCTGTTTCTCACTCCAAGCACAAAGCGTGCGCAGCACGAGTCTTGGCACAGCAAAACACTTCCTTTGGCATGCCCTTTGCAGCCTCACTCCAAACGGGGCTCTCCGCTTCATCCATCCCCTGACTCCATACTAGCACCAACGGGCTGCTAAAGCGTTTCGCAGAAAACACCAAGGAACCTGTTTCTCACTCCAAGCACAAAGCGTGCGCAGCACGAGTCTTGGCACAGCAAAACACTTCCTTTGGCATGCCCTTTGCAGCCTCACTCCAAACGGGGCTCTCCGCTTCATCCATCCCCTGACTCCATACTAGCACCAACGGGCTGCTAAAGCGTTTCGCAGAAAACACCAAGGAACCTGTTTCTCACTCCAAGCACAAAGCGTGCGCAGCACGAGTCTTGGCACAGCAAAACACTTCCTTTGGCATGCCCTTTGCAGCCTCACTCCAAACGGGGCTCTCCGCTTCATCCATCCCCTGACTCCATACTAGCACCAACGGGCTGCTAAAGCGTTTCGCAGAAAACACCAAGGAACCTGTTTCTCACTCCAAGCACAAAGCGTGCGCAGCACGAGTCTTGGCACAGCAAAACACTTCCTTTGGCATGCCCTTTGCAGCCTCACTCCAAACGGGGCTCTCCGCTTCATCCATCCCCTGACTCCATACTAGCACCAACGGGCTGCTAAAGCGTTTCGCAGAAAACACCAAGGAACCTGTTTCTCACTCCAAGCACAAAGCGTGCGCAGCACGAGTCTTGGCACAGCAAAACACTTCCTTTGGCATGCCCTTTGCAGCCTCACTCCAAACGGGGCTCTCCGCTTCATCCATCCCCTGACTCCATACTAGCACCAACGGGCTGCTAAAGCGTTTCGCAGAAAACACCAAGGAACCTGTTTCTCACTCCAAGCACAAAGCGTGCGCAGCACGAGTCTTGGCACAGCAAAACACTTCCTTTGGCATGCCCTTTGCAGCCTCACTCCAAACGGGGCTCTCCGCTTCATCCATCCCCTGACTCCATACTAGCACCAACGGGCTGCTAAAGCGTTTCGCAGAAAACACCAAGGAACCTGTTTCTCACTCCAAGCACAAAGCGTGCGCAGCACGAGTCTTGGCACAGCAAAACACTTCCTTTGGCATGCCCTTTGCAGCCTCACTCCAAACGGGGCTCTCCGCTTCATCCATCCCCTGACTCCATACTAGCACCAACGGGCTGCTAAAGCGTTTCGCAGAAAACACCAAGGAACCTGTTTCTCACTCCAAGCACAAAGCGTGCGCAGCACGAGTCTTGGCACAGCAAAACACTTCCTTTGGCATGCCCTTTGCAGCCTCACTCCAAACGGGGCTCTCCGCTTCATCCATCCCCTGACTCCATACTAGCACCAACGGGCTGCTAAAGCGTTTCGCAGAAAACACCAAGGAACCTGTTTCTCACTCCAAGCACAAAGCGTGCGCAGCACGAGTCTTGGCACAGCAAAACACTTCCTTTGGCATGCCCTTTGCAGCCTCACTCCAAACGGGGCTCTCCGCTTCATCCATCCCCTGACTCCATACTAGCACCAACGGGCTGCTAAAGCGTTTCGCAGAAAACACCAAGGAACCTGTTTCTCACTCCAAGCACAAAGCGTGCGCAGCACGAGTCTTGGCACAGCAAAACACTTCCTTTGGCATGCCCTTTGCAGCCTCACTCCAAACGGGGCTCTCCGCTTCATCCATCCCCTGACTCCATACTAGCACCAACGGGCTGCTAAAGCGTTTCGCAGAAAACACCAAGGAACCTGTTTCTCACTCCAAGCACAAAGCGTGCGCAGCACGAGTCTTGGCACAGCAAAACACTTCCTTTGGCATGCCCTTTGCAGCCTCACTCCAAACGGGGCTCTCCGCTTCATCCATCCCCTGACTCCATACTAGCACCAACGGGCTGCTAAAGCGTTTCGCAGAAAACACCAAGGAACCTGTTTCTCACTCCAAGCACAAAGCGTGCGCAGCACGAGTCTTGGCACAGCAAAACACTTCCTTTGGCATGCCCTTTGCAGCCTCACTCCAAACGGGGCTCTCCGCTTCATCCATCCCCTGACTCCATACTAGCACCAACGGGCTGCTAAAGCGTTTCGCAGAAAACACCAAGGAACCTGTTTCTCACTCCAAGCACAAAGCGTGCGCAGCACGAGTCTTGGCACAGCAAAACACTTCCTTTGGCATGCCCTTTGCAGCCTCACTCCAAACGGGGCTCTCCGCTTCATCCATCCCCTGACTCCATACTAGCACCAACGGGCTGCTAAAGCGTTTCGCAGAAAACACCAAGGAACCTGTTTCTCACTCCAAGCACAAAGCGTGCGCAGCACGAGTCTTGGCACAGCAAAACACTTCCTTTGGCATGCCCTTTGCAGCCTCACTCCAAACGGGGCTCTCCGCTTCATCCATCCCCTGACTCCATACTAGCACCAACGGGCTGCTAAAGCGTTTCGCAGAAAACACCAAGGAACCTGTTTCTCACTCCAAGCACAAAGCGTGCGCAGCACGAGTCTTGGCACAGCAAAACACTTCCTTTGGCATGCCCTTTGCAGCCTCACTCCAAACGGGGCTCTCCGCTTCATCCATCCCCTGACTCCATACTAGCACCAACGGGCTGCTAAAGCGTTTCGCAGAAAACACCAAGGAACCTGTTTCTCACTCCAAGCACAAAGCGTGCGCAGCACGAGTCTTGGCACAGCAAAACACTTCCTTTGGCATGCCCTTTGCAGCCTCACTCCAAACGGGGCTCTCCGCTTCATCCATCCCCTGACTCCATACTAGCACCAACGGGCTGCTAAAGCGTTTCGCAGAAAACACCAAGGAACCTGTTTCTCACTCCAAGCACAAAGCGTGCGCAGCACGAGTCTTGGCACAGCAAAACACTTCCTTTGGCATGCCCTTTGCAGCCTCACTCCAAACGGGGCTCTCCGCTTCATCCATCCCCTGACTCCATACTAGCACCAACGGGCTGCTAAAGCGTTTCGCAGAAAACACCAAGGAACCTGTTTCTCACTCCAAGCACAAAGCGTGCGCAGCACGAGTCTTGGCACAGCAAAACACTTCCTTTGGCATGCCCTTTGCAGCCTCACTCCAAACGGGGCTCTCCGCTTCATCCATCCCCTGACTCCATACTAGCACCAACGGGCTGCTAAAGCGTTTCGCAGAAAACACCAAGGAACCTGTTTCTCACTCCAAGCACAAAGCGTGCGCAGCACGAGTCTTGGCACAGCAAAACACTTCCTTTGGCATGCCCTTTGCAGCCTCACTCCAAACGGGGCTCTCCGCTTCATCCATCCCCTGACTCCATACTAGCACCAACGGGCTGCTAAAGCGTTTCGCAGAAAACACCAAGGAACCTGTTTCTCACTCCAAGCACAAAGCGTGCGCAGCACGAGTCTTGGCACAGCAAAACACTTCCTTTGGCATGCCCTTTGCAGCCTCACTCCAAACGGGGCTCTCCGCTTCATCCATCCCCTGACTCCATACTAGCACCAACGGGCTGCTAAAGCGTTTCGCAGAAAACACCAAGGAACCTGTTTCTCACTCCAAGCACAAAGCGTGCGCAGCACGAGTCTTGGCACAGCAAAACACTTCCTTTGGCATGCCCTTTGCAGCCTCACTCCAAACGGGGCTCTCCGCTTCATCCATCCCCTGACTCCATACTAGCACCAACGGGCTGCTAAAGCGTTTCGCAGAAAACACCAAGGAACCTGTTTCTCACTCCAAGCACAAAGCGTGCGCAGCACGAGTCTTGGCACAGCAAAACACTTCCTTTGGCATGCCCTTTGCAGCCTCACTCCAAACGGGGCTCTCCGCTTCATCCATCCCCTGACTCCATACTAGCACCAACGGGCTGCTAAAGCGTTTCGCAGAAAACACCAAGGAACCTGTTTCTCACTCCAAGCACAAAGCGTGCGCAGCACGAGTCTTGGCACAGCAAAACACTTCCTTTGGCATGCCCTTTGCAGCCTCACTCCAAACGGGGCTCTCCGCTTCATCCATCCCCTGACTCCATACTAGCACCAACGGGCTGCTAAAGCGTTTCGCAGAAAACACCAAGGAACCTGTTTCTCACTCCAAGCACAAAGCGTGCGCAGCACGAGTCTTGGCACAGCAAAACACTTCCTTTGGCATGCCCTTTGCAGCCTCACTCCAAACGGGGCTCTCCGCTTCATCCATCCCCTGACTCCATACTAGCACCAACGGGCTGCTAAAGCGTTTCGCAGAAAACACCAAGGAACCTGTTTCTCACTCCAAGCACAAAGCGTGCGCAGCACGAGTCTTGGCACAGCAAAACACTTCCTTTGGCATGCCCTTTGCAGCCTCACTCCAAACGGGGCTCTCCGCTTCATCCATCCCCTGACTCCATACTAGCACCAACGGGCTGCTAAAGCGTTTCGCAGAAAACACCAAGGAACCTGTTTCTCACTCCAAGCACAAAGCGTGCGCAGCACGAGTCTTGGCACAGCAAAACACTTCCTTTGGCATGCCCTTTGCAGCCTCACTCCAAACGGGGCTCTCCGCTTCATCCATCCCCTGACTCCATACTAGCACCAACGGGCTGCTAAAGCGTTTCGCAGAAAACACCAAGGAACCTGTTTCTCACTCCAAGCACAAAGCGTGCGCAGCACGAGTCTTGGCACAGCAAAACACTTCCTTTGGCATGCCCTTTGCAGCCTCACTCCAAACGGGGCTCTCCGCTTCATCCATCCCCTGACTCCATACTAGCACCAACGGGCTGCTAAAGCGTTTCGCAGAAAACACCAAGGAACCTGTTTCTCACTCCAAGCACAAAGCGTGCGCAGCACGAGTCTTGGCACAGCAAAACACTTCCTTTGGCATGCCCTTTGCAGCCTCACTCCAAACGGGGCTCTCCGCTTCATCCATCCCCTGACTCCATACTAGCACCAACGGGCTGCTAAAGCGTTTCGCAGAAAACACCAAGGAACCTGTTTCTCACTCCAAGCACAAAGCGTGCGCAGCACGAGTCTTGGCACAGCAAAACACTTCCTTTGGCATGCCCTTTGCAGCCTCACTCCAAACGGGGCTCTCCGCTTCATCCATCCCCTGACTCCATACTAGCACCAACGGGCTGCTAAAGCGTTTCGCAGAAAACACCAAGGAACCTGTTTCTCACTCCAAGCACAAAGCGTGCGCAGCACGAGTCTTGGCACAGCAAAACACTTCCTTTGGCATGCCCTTTGCAGCCTCACTCCAAACGGGGCTCTCCGCTTCATCCATCCCCTGACTCCATACTAGCACCAGCGGGCTGCTAAAGCGTTTCGCAGAAAACACCAAGGAACCTGTTTCTCACTCCAAGCACAAAGCGTGCGCAGCACGAGTCTTGGCACAGCAAAACACTTCCTTTGGCATGCCCTTTGCAGCCTCACTCCAAACGGGGCTCTCCGCTTCATCCATCCCCTGACTCCATACTAGCACCAACGGGCTGCTAAAGCGTTTCGCAGAAAACACCAAGGAACCTGTTTCTCACTCCAAGCACAAAGCGTGCGCAGCACGAGTCTTGGCACAGCAAAACACTTCCTTTGGCATGCCCTTTGCAGCCTCACTCCAAACGGGGCTCTCCGCTTCATCCATCCCCTGACTCCATACTAGCACCAACGGGCTGCTAAAGCGTTTCGCAGAAAACACCAAGGAACCTGTTTCTCACTCCAAGCACAAAGCGTGCGCAGCACGAGTCTTGGCACAGCAAAACACTTCCTTTGGCATGCCCTTTGCAGCCTCACTCCAAACGGGGCTCTCCGCTTCATCCATCCCCTGACTCCATACTAGCACCAACGGGCTGCTAAAGCGTTTCGCAGAAAACACCAAGGAACCTGTTTCTCACTCCAAGCACAAAGCGTGCGCAGCACGAGTCTTGGCACAGCAAAACACTTCCTTTGGCATGCCCTTTGCAGCCTCACTCCAAACGGGGCTCTCCGCTTCATCCATCCCCTGACTCCATACTAGCACCAACGGGCTGCTAAAGCGTTTCGCAGAAAACACCAAGGAACCTGTTTCTCACTCCAAGCACAAAGCGTGCGCAGCACGAGTCTTGGCACAGCAAAACACTTCCTTTGGCATGCCCTTTGCAGCCTCACTCCAAACGGGGCTCTCCGCTTCATCCATCCCCTGACTCCATACTAGCACCAACGGGCTGCTAAAGCGTTTCGCAGAAAACACCAAGGAACCTGTTTCTCACTCCAAGCACAAAGCGTGCGCAGCACGAGTCTTGGCACAGCAAAACACTTCCTTTGGCATGCCCTTTGCAGCCTCACTCCAAACGGGGCTCTCCGCTTCATCCATCCCCTGACTCCATACTAGCACCAACGGGCTGCTAAAGCGTTTCGCAGAAAACACCAAGGAACCTGTTTCTCACTCCAAGCACAAAGCGTGCGCAGCACGAGTCTTGGCACAGCAAAACACTTCCTTTGGCATGCCCTTTGCAGCCTCACTCCAAACGGGGCTCTCCGCTTCATCCATCCCCTGACTCCATACTAGCACCAACGGGCTGCTAAAGCGTTTCGCAGAAAACACCAAGGAACCTGTTTCTCACTCCAAGCACAAAGCGTGCGCAGCACGAGTCTTGGCACAGCAAAACACTTCCTTTGGCATGCCCTTTGCAGCCTCACTCCAAACGGGGCTCTCCGCTTCATCCATCCCCTGACTCCATACTAGCACCAACGGGCTGCTAAAGCGTTTCGCAGAAAACACCAAGGAACCTGTTTCTCACTCCAAGCACAAAGCGTGCGCAGCACGAGTCTTGGCACAGCAAAACACTTCCTTTGGCATGCCCTTTGCAGCCTCACTCCAAACGGGGCTCTCCGCTTCATCCATCCCCTGACTCCATACTAGCACCAACGGGCTGCTAAAGCGTTTCGCAGAAAACACCAAGGAACCTGTTTCTCACTCCAAGCACAAAGCGTGCGCAGCACGAGTCTTGGCACAGCAAAACACTTCCTTTGGCATGCCCTTTGCAGCCTCACTCCAAACGGGGCTCTCCGCTTCATCCATCCCCTGACTCCATACTAGCACCAACGGGCTGCTAAAGCGTTTCGCAGAAAACACCAAGGAACCTGTTTCTCACTCCAAGCACAAAGCGTGCGCAGCACGAGTCTTGGCACAGCAAAACACTTCCTTTGGCATGCCCTTTGCAGCCTCACTCCAAACGGGGCTCTCCGCTTCATCCATCCCCTGACTCCATACTAGCACCAACGGGCTGCTAAAGCGTTTCGCAGAAAACACCAAGGAACCTGTTTCTCACTCCAAGCACAAAGCGTGCGCAGCACGAGTCTTGGCACAGCAAAACACTTCCTTTGGCATGCCCTTTGCAGCCTCACTCCAAACGGGGCTCTCCGCTTCATCCATCCCCTGACTCCATACTAGCACCAACGGGCTGCTAAAGCGTTTCGCAGAAAACACCAAGGAACCTGTTTCTCACTCCAAGCACAAAGCGTGCGCAGCACGAGTCTTGGCACAGCAAAACACTTCCTTTGGCATGCCCTTTGCAGCCTCACTCCAAACGGGGCTCTCCGCTTCATCCATCCCCTGACTCCATACTAGCACCAACGGGCTGCTAAAGCGTTTCGCAGAAAACACCAAGGAACCTGTTTCTCACTCCAAGCACAAAGCGTGCGCAGCACGAGTCTTGGCACAGCAAAACACTTCCTTTGGCATGCCCTTTGCAGCCTCACTCCAAACGGGGCTCTCCGCTTCATCCATCCCCTGACTCCATACTAGCACCAACGGGCTGCTAAAGCGTTTCGCAGAAAACACCAAGGAACCTGTTTCTCACTCCAAGCACAAAGCGTGCGCAGCACGAGTCTTGGCACAGCAAAACACTTCCTTTGGCATGCCCTTTGCAGCCTCACTCCAAACGGGGCTCTCCGCTTCATCCATCCCCTGACTCCATACTAGCACCAACGGGCTGCTAAAGCGTTTCGCAGAAAACACCAAGGAACCTGTTTCTCACTCCAAGCACAAAGCGTGCGCAGCACGAGTCTTGGCACAGCAAAACACTTCCTTTGGCATGCCCTTTGCAGCCTCACTCCAAACGGGGCTCTCCGCTTCATCCATCCCCTGACTCCATACTAGCACCAACGGGCTGCTAAAGCGTTTCGCAGAAAACACCAAGGAACCTGTTTCTCACTCCAAGCACAAAGCGTGCGCAGCACGAGTCTTGGCACAGCAAAACACTTCCTTTGGCATGCCCTTTGCAGCCTCACTCCAAACGGGGCTCTCCGCTTCATCCATCCCCTGACTCCATACTAGCACCAACGGGCTGCTAAAGCGTTTCGCAGAAAACACCAAGGAACCTGTTTCTCACTCCAAGCACAAAGCGTGCGCAGCACGAGTCTTGGCACAGCAAAACACTTCCTTTGGCATGCCCTTTGCAGCCTCACTCCAAACGGGGCTCTCCGCTTCATCCATCCCCTGACTCCATACTAGCACCAACGGGCTGCTAAAGCGTTTCGCAGAAAACACCAAGGAACCTGTTTCTCACTCCAAGCACAAAGCGTGCGCAGCACGAGTCTTGGCACAGCAAAACACTTCCTTTGGCATGCCCTTTGCAGCCTCACTCCAAACGGGGCTCTCCGCTTCATCCATCCCCTGACTCCATACTAGCACCAACGGGCTGCTAAAGCGTTTCGCAGAAAACACCAAGGAACCTGTTTCTCACTCCAAGCACAAAGCGTGCGCAGCACGAGTCTTGGCACAGCAAAACACTTCCTTTGGCATGCCCTTTGCAGCCTCACTCCAAACGGGGCTCTCCGCTTCATCCATCCCCTGACTCCATACTAGCACCAACGGGCTGCTAAAGCGTTTCGCAGAAAACACCAAGGAACCTGTTTCTCACTCCAAGCACAAAGCGTGCGCAGCACGAGTCTTGGCACAGCAAAACACTTCCTTTGGCATGCCCTTTGCAGCCTCACTCCAAACGGGGCTCTCCGCTTCATCCATCCCCTGACTCCATACTAGCACCAACGGGCTGCTAAAGCGTTTCGCAGAAAACACCAAGGAACCTGTTTCTCACTCCAAGCACAAAGCGTGCGCAGCACGAGTCTTGGCACAGCAAAACACTTCCTTTGGCATGCCCTTTGCAGCCTCACTCCAAACGGGGCTCTCCGCTTCATCCATCCCCTGACTCCATACTAGCACCAACGGGCTGCTAAAGCGTTTCGCAGAAAACACCAAGGAACCTGTTTCTCACTCCAAGCACAAAGCGTGCGCAGCACGAGTCTTGGCACAGCAAAACACTTCCTTTGGCATGCCCTTTGCAGCCTCACTCCAAACGGGGCTCTCCGCTTCATCCATCCCCTGACTCCATACTAGCACCAACGGGCTGCTAAAGCGTTTCGCAGAAAACACCAAGGAACCTGTTTCTCACTCCAAGCACAAAGCGTGCGCAGCACGAGTCTTGGCACAGCAAAACACTTCCTTTGGCATGCCCTTTGCAGCCTCACTCCAAACGGGGCTCTCCGCTTCATCCATCCCCTGACTCCATACTAGCACCAACGGGCTGCTAAAGCGTTTCGCAGAAAACACCAAGGAACCTGTTTCTCACTCCAAGCACAAAGCGTGCGCAGCACGAGTCTTGGCACAGCAAAACACTTCCTTTGGCATGCCCTTTGCAGCCTCACTCCAAACGGGGCTCTCCGCTTCATCCATCCCCTGACTCCATACTAGCACCAACGGGCTGCTAAAGCGTTTCGCAGAAAACACCAAGGAACCTGTTTCTCACTCCAAGCACAAAGCGTGCGCAGCACGAGTCTTGGCACAGCAAAACACTTCCTTTGGCATGCCCTTTGCAGCCTCACTCCAAACGGGGCTCTCCGCTTCATCCATCCCCTGACTCCATACTAGCACCAACGGGCTGCTAAAGCGTTTCGCAGAAAACACCAAGGAACCTGTTTCTCACTCCAAGCACAAAGCGTGCGCAGCACGAGTCTTGGCACAGCAAAACACTTCCTTTGGCATGCCCTTTGCAGCCTCACTCCAAACGGGGCTCTCCGCTTCATCCATCCCCTGACTCCATACTAGCACCAACGGGCTGCTAAAGCGTTTCGCAGAAAACACCAAGGAACCTGTTTCTCACTCCAAGCACAAAGCGTGCGCAGCACGAGTCTTGGCACAGCAAAACACTTCCTTTGGCATGCCCTTTGCAGCCTCACTCCAAACGGGGCTCTCCGCTTCATCCATCCCCTGACTCCATACTAGCACCAACGGGCTGCTAAAGCGTTTCGCAGAAAACACCAAGGAACCTGTTTCTCACTCCAAGCACAAAGCGTGCGCAGCACGAGTCTTGGCACAGCAAAACACTTCCTTTGGCATGCCCTTTGCAGCCTCACTCCAAACGGGGCTCTCCGCTTCATCCATCCCCTGACTCCATACTAGCACCAACGGGCTGCTAAAGCGTTTCGCAGAAAACACCAAGGAACCTGTTTCTCACTCCAAGCACAAAGCGTGCGCAGCACGAGTCTTGGCACAGCAAAACACTTCCTTTGGCATGCCCTTTGCAGCCTCACTCCAAACGGGGCTCTCCGCTTCATCCATCCCCTGACTCCATACTAGCACCAACGGGCTGCTAAAGCGTTTCGCAGAAAACACCAAGGAACCTGTTTCTCACTCCAAGCACAAAGCGTGCGCAGCACGAGTCTTGGCACAGCAAAACACTTCCTTTGGCATGCCCTTTGCAGCCTCACTCCAAACGGGGCTCTCCGCTTCATCCATCCCCTGACTCCATACTAGCACCAACGGGCTGCTAAAGCGTTTCGCAGAAAACACCAAGGAACCTGTTTCTCACTCCAAGCACAAAGCGTGCGCAGCACGAGTCTTGGCACAGCAAAACACTTCCTTTGGCATGCCCTTTGCAGCCTCACTCCAAACGGGGCTCTCCGCTTCATCCATCCCCTGACTCCATACTAGCACCAACGGGCTGCTAAAGCGTTTCGCAGAAAACACCAAGGAACCTGTTTCTCACTCCAAGCACAAAGCGTGCGCAGCACGAGTCTTGGCACAGCAAAACACTTCCTTTGGCATGCCCTTTGCAGCCTCACTCCAAACGGGGCTCTCCGCTTCATCCATCCCCTGACTCCATACTAGCACCAACGGGCTGCTAAAGCGTTTCGCAGAAAACACCAAGGAACCTGTTTCTCACTCCAAGCACAAAGCGTGCGCAGCACGAGTCTTGGCACAGCAAAACACTTCCTTTGGCATGCCCTTTGCAGCCTCACTCCAAACGGGGCTCTCCGCTTCATCCATCCCCTGACTCCATACTAGCACCAACGGGCTGCTAAAGCGTTTCGCAGAAAACACCAAGGAACCTGTTTCTCACTCCAAGCACAAAGCGTGCGCAGCACGAGTCTTGGCACAGCAAAACACTTCCTTTGGCATGCCCTTTGCAGCCTCACTCCAAACGGGGCTCTCCGCTTCATCCATCCCCTGACTCCATACTAGCACCAACGGGCTGCTAAAGCGTTTCGCAGAAAACACCAAGGAACCTGTTTCTCACTCCAAGCACAAAGCGTGCGCAGCACGAGTCTTGGCACAGCAAAACACTTCCTTTGGCATGCCCTTTGCAGCCTCACTCCAAACGGGGCTCTCCGCTTCATCCATCCCCTGACTCCATACTAGCACCAACGGGCTGCTAAAGCGTTTCGCAGAAAACACCAAGGAACCTGTTTCTCACTCCAAGCACAAAGCGTGCGCAGCACGAGTCTTGGCACAGCAAAACACTTCCTTTGGCATGCCCTTTGCAGCCTCACTCCAAACGGGGCTCTCCGCTTCATCCATCCCCTGACTCCATACTAGCACCAACGGGCTGCTAAAGCGTTTCGCAGAAAACACCAAGGAACCTGTTTCTCACTCCAAGCACAAAGCGTGCGCAGCACGAGTCTTGGCACAGCAAAACACTTCCTTTGGCATGCCCTTTGCAGCCTCACTCCAAACGGGGCTCTCCGCTTCATCCATCCCCTGACTCCATACTAGCACCAACGGGCTGCTAAAGCGTTTCGCAGAAAACACCAAGGAACCTGTTTCTCACTCCAAGCACAAAGCGTGCGCAGCACGAGTCTTGGCACAGCAAAACACTTCCTTTGGCATGCCCTTTGCAGCCTCACTCCAAACGGGGCTCTCCGCTTCATCCATCCCCTGACTCCATACTAGCACCAACGGGCTGCTAAAGCGTTTCGCAGAAAACACCAAGGAACCTGTTTCTCACTCCAAGCACAAAGCGTGCGCAGCACGAGTCTTGGCACAGCAAAACACTTCCTTTGGCATGCCCTTTGCAGCCTCACTCCAAACGGGGCTCTCCGCTTCATCCATCCCCTGACTCCATACTAGCACCAACGGGCTGCTAAAGCGTTTCGCAGAAAACACCAAGGAACCTGTTTCTCACTCCAAGCACAAAGCGTGCGCAGCACGAGTCTTGGCACAGCAAAACACTTCCTTTGGCATGCCCTTTGCAGCCTCACTCCAAACGGGGCTCTCCGCTTCATCCATCCCCTGACTCCATACTAGCACCAACGGGCTGCTAAAGCGTTTCGCAGAAAACACCAAGGAACCTGTTTCTCACTCCAAGCACAAAGCGTGCGCAGCACGAGTCTTGGCACAGCAAAACACTTCCTTTGGCATGCCCTTTGCAGCCTCACTCCAAACGGGGCTCTCCGCTTCATCCATCCCCTGACTCCATACTAGCACCAACGGGCTGCTAAAGCGTTTCGCAGAAAACACCAAGGAACCTGTTTCTCACTCCAAGCACAAAGCGTGCGCAGCACGAGTCTTGGCACAGCAAAACACTTCCTTTGGCATGCCCTTTGCAGCCTCACTCCAAACGGGGCTCTCCGCTTCATCCATCCCCTGACTCCATACTAGCACCAACGGGCTGCTAAAGCGTTTCGCAGAAAACACCAAGGAACCTGTTTCTCACTCCAAGCACAAAGCGTGCGCAGCACGAGTCTTGGCACAGCAAAACACTTCCTTTGGCATGCCCTTTGCAGCCTCACTCCAAACGGGGCTCTCCGCTTCATCCATCCCCTGACTCCATACTAGCACCAACGGGCTGCTAAAGCGTTTCGCAGAAAACACCAAGGAACCTGTTTCTCACTCCAAGCACAAAGCGTGCGCAGCACGAGTCTTGGCACAGCAAAACACTTCCTTTGGCATGCCCTTTGCAGCCTCACTCCAAACGGGGCTCTCCGCTTCATCCATCCCCTGACTCCATACTAGCACCAACGGGCTGCTAAAGCGTTTCGCAGAAAACACCAAGGAACCTGTTTCTCACTCCAAGCACAAAGCGTGCGCAGCACGAGTCTTGGCACAGCAAAACACTTCCTTTGGCATGCCCTTTGCAGCCTCACTCCAAACGGGGCTCTCCGCTTCATCCATCCCCTGACTCCATACTAGCACCAACGGGCTGCTAAAGCGTTTCGCAGAAAACACCAAGGAACCTGTTTCTCACTCCAAGCACAAAGCGTGCGCAGCACGAGTCTTGGCACAGCAAAACACTTCCTTTGGCATGCCCTTTGCAGCCTCACTCCAAACGGGGCTCTCCGCTTCATCCATCCCCTGACTCCATACTAGCACCAACGGGCTGCTAAAGCGTTTCGCAGAAAACACCAAGGAACCTGTTTCTCACTCCAAGCACAAAGCGTGCGCAGCACGAGTCTTGGCACAGCAAAACACTTCCTTTGGCATGCCCTTTGCAGCCTCACTCCAAACGGGGCTCTCCGCTTCATCCATCCCCTGACTCCATACTAGCACCAACGGGCTGCTAAAGCGTTTCGCAGAAAACACCAAGGAACCTGTTTCTCACTCCAAGCACAAAGCGTGCGCAGCACGAGTCTTGGCACAGCAAAACACTTCCTTTGGCATGCCCTTTGCAGCCTCACTCCAAACGGGGCTCTCCGCTTCATCCATCCCCTGACTCCATACTAGCACCAACGGGCTGCTAAAGCGTTTCGCAGAAAACACCAAGGAACCTGTTTCTCACTCCAAGCACAAAGCGTGCGCAGCACGAGTCTTGGCACAGCAAAACACTTCCTTTGGCATGCCCTTTGCAGCCTCACTCCAAACGGGGCTCTCCGCTTCATCCATCCCCTGACTCCATACTAGCACCAACGGGCTGCTAAAGCGTTTCGCAGAAAACACCAAGGAACCTGTTTCTCACTCCAAGCACAAAGCGTGCGCAGCACGAGTCTTGGCACAGCAAAACACTTCCTTTGGCATGCCCTTTGCAGCCTCACTCCAAACGGGGCTCTCCGCTTCATCCATCCCCTGACTCCATACTAGCACCAACGGGCTGCTAAAGCGTTTCGCAGAAAACACCAAGGAACCTGTTTCTCACTCCAAGCACAAAGCGTGCGCAGCACGAGTCTTGGCACAGCAAAACACTTCCTTTGGCATGCCCTTTGCAGCCTCACTCCAAACGGGGCTCTCCGCTTCATCCATCCCCTGACTCCATACTAGCACCAACGGGCTGCTAAAGCGTTTCGCAGAAAACACCAAGGAACCTGTTTCTCACTCCAAGCACAAAGCGTGCGCAGCACGAGTCTTGGCACAGCAAAACACTTCCTTTGGCATGCCCTTTGCAGCCTCACTCCAAACGGGGCTCTCCGCTTCATCCATCCCCTGACTCCATACTAGCACCAACGGGCTGCTAAAGCGTTTCGCAGAAAACACCAAGGAACCTGTTTCTCACTCCAAGCACAAAGCGTGCGCAGCACGAGTCTTGGCACAGCAAAACACTTCCTTTGGCATGCCCTTTGCAGCCTCACTCCAAACGGGGCTCTCCGCTTCATCCATCCCCTGACTCCATACTAGCACCAACGGGCTGCTAAAGCGTTTCGCAGAAAACACCAAGGAACCTGTTTCTCACTCCAAGCACAAAGCGTGCGCAGCACGAGTCTTGGCACAGCAAAACACTTCCTTTGGCATGCCCTTTGCAGCCTCACTCCAAACGGGGCTCTCCGCTTCATCCATCCCCTGACTCCATACTAGCACCAACGGGCTGCTAAAGCGTTTCGCAGAAAACACCAAGGAACCTGTTTCTCACTCCAAGCACAAAGCGTGCGCAGCACGAGTCTTGGCACAGCAAAACACTTCCTTTGGCATGCCCTTTGCAGCCTCACTCCAAACGGGGCTCTCCGCTTCATCCATCCCCTGACTCCATACTAGCACCAACGGGCTGCTAAAGCGTTTCGCAGAAAACACCAAGGAACCTGTTTCTCACTCCAAGCACAAAGCGTGCGCAGCACGAGTCTTGGCACAGCAAAACACTTCCTTTGGCATGCCCTTTGCAGCCTCACTCCAAACGGGGCTCTCCGCTTCATCCATCCCCTGACTCCATACTAGCACCAACGGGCTGCTAAAGCGTTTCGCAGAAAACACCAAGGAACCTGTTTCTCACTCCAAGCACAAAGCGTGCGCAGCACGAGTCTTGGCACAGCAAAACACTTCCTTTGGCATGCCCTTTGCAGCCTCACTCCAAACGGGGCTCTCCGCTTCATCCATCCCCTGACTCCATACTAGCACCAACGGGCTGCTAAAGCGTTTCGCAGAAAACACCAAGGAACCTGTTTCTCACTCCAAGCACAAAGCGTGCGCAGCACGAGTCTTGGCACAGCAAAACACTTCCTTTGGCATGCCCTTTGCAGCCTCACTCCAAACGGGGCTCTCCGCTTCATCCATCCCCTGACTCCATACTAGCACCAACGGGCTGCTAAAGCGTTTCGCAGAAAACACCAAGGAACCTGTTTCTCACTCCAAGCACAAAGCGTGCGCAGCACGAGTCTTGGCACAGCAAAACACTTCCTTTGGCATGCCCTTTGCAGCCTCACTCCAAACGGGGCTCTCCGCTTCATCCATCCCCTGACTCCATACTAGCACCAACGGGCTGCTAAAGCGTTTCGCAGAAAACACCAAGGAACCTGTTTCTCACTCCAAGCACAAAGCGTGCGCAGCACGAGTCTTGGCACAGCAAAACACTTCCTTTGGCATGCCCTTTGCAGCCTCACTCCAAACGGGGCTCTCCGCTTCATCCATCCCCTGACTCCATACTAGCACCAACGGGCTGCTAAAGCGTTTCGCAGAAAACACCAAGGAACCTGTTTCTCACTCCAAGCACAAAGCGTGCGCAGCACGAGTCTTGGCACAGCAAAACACTTCCTTTGGCATGCCCTTTGCAGCCTCACTCCAAACGGGGCTCTCCGCTTCATCCATCCCCTGACTCCATACTAGCACCAACGGGCTGCTAAAGCGTTTCGCAGAAAACACCAAGGAACCTGTTTCTCACTCCAAGCACAAAGCGTGCGCAGCACGAGTCTTGGCACAGCAAAACACTTCCTTTGGCATGCCCTTTGCAGCCTCACTCCAAACGGGGCTCTCCGCTTCATCCATCCCCTGACTCCATACTAGCACCAACGGGCTGCTAAAGCGTTTCGCAGAAAACACCAAGGAACCTGTTTCTCACTCCAAGCACAAAGCGTGCGCAGCACGAGTCTTGGCACAGCAAAACACTTCCTTTGGCATGCCCTTTGCAGCCTCACTCCAAACGGGGCTCTCCGCTTCATCCATCCCCTGACTCCATACTAGCACCAACGGGCTGCTAAAGCGTTTCGCAGAAAACACCAAGGAACCTGTTTCTCACTCCAAGCACAAAGCGTGCGCAGCACGAGTCTTGGCACAGCAAAACACTTCCTTTGGCATGCCCTTTGCAGCCTCACTCCAAACGGGGCTCTCCGCTTCATCCATCCCCTGACTCCATACTAGCACCAACGGGCTGCTAAAGCGTTTCGCAGAAAACACCAAGGAACCTGTTTCTCACTCCAAGCACAAAGCGTGCGCAGCACGAGTCTTGGCACAGCAAAACACTTCCTTTGGCATGCCCTTTGCAGCCTCACTCCAAACGGGGCTCTCCGCTTCATCCATCCCCTGACTCCATACTAGCACCAACGGGCTGCTAAAGCGTTTCGCAGAAAACACCAAGGAACCTGTTTCTCACTCCAAGCACAAAGCGTGCGCAGCACGAGTCTTGGCACAGCAAAACACTTCCTTTGGCATGCCCTTTGCAGCCTCACTCCAAACGGGGCTCTCCGCTTCATCCATCCCCTGACTCCATACTAGCACCAACGGGCTGCTAAAGCGTTTCGCAGAAAACACCAAGGAACCTGTTTCTCACTCCAAGCACAAAGCGTGCGCAGCACGAGTCTTGGCACAGCAAAACACTTCCTTTGGCATGCCCTTTGCAGCCTCACTCCAAACGGGGCTCTCCGCTTCATCCATCCCCTGACTCCATACTAGCACCAACGGGCTGCTAAAGCGTTTCGCAGAAAACACCAAGGAACCTGTTTCTCACTCCAAGCACAAAGCGTGCGCAGCACGAGTCTTGGCACAGCAAAACACTTCCTTTGGCATGCCCTTTGCAGCCTCACTCCAAACGGGGCTCTCCGCTTCATCCATCCCCTGACTCCATACTAGCACCAACGGGCTGCTAAAGCGTTTCGCAGAAAACACCAAGGAACCTGTTTCTCACTCCAAGCACAAAGCGTGCGCAGCACGAGTCTTGGCACAGCAAAACACTTCCTTTGGCATGCCCTTTGCAGCCTCACTCCAAACGGGGCTCTCCGCTTCATCCATCCCCTGACTCCATACTAGCACCAACGGGCTGCTAAAGCGTTTCGCAGAAAACACCAAGGAACCTGTTTCTCACTCCAAGCACAAAGCGTGCGCAGCACGAGTCTTGGCACAGCAAAACACTTCCTTTGGCATGCCCTTTGCAGCCTCACTCCAAACGGGGCTCTCCGCTTCATCCATCCCCTGACTCCATACTAGCACCAACGGGCTGCTAAAGCGTTTCGCAGAAAACACCAAGGAACCTGTTTCTCACTCCAAGCACAAAGCGTGCGCAGCACGAGTCTTGGCACAGCAAAACACTTCCTTTGGCATGCCCTTTGCAGCCTCACTCCAAACGGGGCTCTCCGCTTCATCCATCCCCTGACTCCATACTAGCACCAACGGGCTGCTAAAGCGTTTCGCAGAAAACACCAAGGAACCTGTTTCTCACTCCAAGCACAAAGCGTGCGCAGCACGAGTCTTGGCACAGCAAAACACTTCCTTTGGCATGCCCTTTGCAGCCTCACTCCAAACGGGGCTCTCCGCTTCATCCATCCCCTGACTCCATACTAGCACCAACGGGCTGCTAAAGCGTTTCGCAGAAAACACCAAGGAACCTGTTTCTCACTCCAAGCACAAAGCGTGCGCAGCACGAGTCTTGGCACAGCAAAACACTTCCTTTGGCATGCCCTTTGCAGCCTCACTCCAAACGGGGCTCTCCGCTTCATCCATCCCCTGACTCCATACTAGCACCAACGGGCTGCTAAAGCGTTTCGCAGAAAACACCAAGGAACCTGTTTCTCACTCCAAGCACAAAGCGTGCGCAGCACGAGTCTTGGCACAGCAAAACACTTCCTTTGGCATGCCCTTTGCAGCCTCACTCCAAACGGGGCTCTCCGCTTCATCCATCCCCTGACTCCATACTAGCACCAACGGGCTGCTAAAGCGTTTCGCAGAAAACACCAAGGAACCTGTTTCTCACTCCAAGCACAAAGCGTGCGCAGCACGAGTCTTGGCACAGCAAAACACTTCCTTTGGCATGCCCTTTGCAGCCTCACTCCAAACGGGGCTCTCCGCTTCATCCATCCCCTGACTCCATACTAGCACCAACGGGCTGCTAAAGCGTTTCGCAGAAAACACCAAGGAACCTGTTTCTCACTCCAAGCACAAAGCGTGCGCAGCACGAGTCTTGGCACAGCAAAACACTTCCTTTGGCATGCCCTTTGCAGCCTCACTCCAAACGGGGCTCTCCGCTTCATCCATCCCCTGACTCCATACTAGCACCAACGGGCTGCTAAAGCGTTTCGCAGAAAACACCAAGGAACCTGTTTCTCACTCCAAGCACAAAGCGTGCGCAGCACGAGTCTTGGCACAGCAAAACACTTCCTTTGGCATGCCCTTTGCAGCCTCACTCCAAACGGGGCTCTCCGCTTCATCCATCCCCTGACTCCATACTAGCACCAACGGGCTGCTAAAGCGTTTCGCAGAAAACACCAAGGAACCTGTTTCTCACTCCAAGCACAAAGCGTGCGCAGCACGAGTCTTGGCACAGCAAAACACTTCCTTTGGCATGCCCTTTGCAGCCTCACTCCAAACGGGGCTCTCCGCTTCATCCATCCCCTGACTCCATACTAGCACCAACGGGCTGCTAAAGCGTTTCGCAGAAAACACCAAGGAACCTGTTTCTCACTCCAAGCACAAAGCGTGCGCAGCACGAGTCTTGGCACAGCAAAACACTTCCTTTGGCATGCCCTTTGCAGCCTCACTCCAAACGGGGCTCTCCGCTTCATCCATCCCCTGACTCCATACTAGCACCAACGGGCTGCTAAAGCGTTTCGCAGAAAACACCAAGGAACCTGTTTCTCACTCCAAGCACAAAGCGTGCGCAGCACGAGTCTTGGCACAGCAAAACACTTCCTTTGGCATGCCCTTTGCAGCCTCACTCCAAACGGGGCTCTCCGCTTCATCCATCCCCTGACTCCATACTAGCACCAACGGGCTGCTAAAGCGTTTCGCAGAAAACACCAAGGAACCTGTTTCTCACTCCAAGCACAAAGCGTGCGCAGCACGAGTCTTGGCACAGCAAAACACTTCCTTTGGCATGCCCTTTGCAGCCTCACTCCAAACGGGGCTCTCCGCTTCATCCATCCCCTGACTCCATACTAGCACCAACGGGCTGCTAAAGCGTTTCGCAGAAAACACCAAGGAACCTGTTTCTCACTCCAAGCACAAAGCGTGCGCAGCACGAGTCTTGGCACAGCAAAACACTTCCTTTGGCATGCCCTTTGCAGCCTCACTCCAAACGGGGCTCTCCGCTTCATCCATCCCCTGACTCCATACTAGCACCAACGGGCTGCTAAAGCGTTTCGCAGAAAACACCAAGGAACCTGTTTCTCACTCCAAGCACAAAGCGTGCGCAGCACGAGTCTTGGCACAGCAAAACACTTCCTTTGGCATGCCCTTTGCAGCCTCACTCCAAACGGGGCTCTCCGCTTCATCCATCCCCTGACTCCATACTAGCACCAACGGGCTGCTAAAGCGTTTCGCAGAAAACACCAAGGAACCTGTTTCTCACTCCAAGCACAAAGCGTGCGCAGCACGAGTCTTGGCACAGCAAAACACTTCCTTTGGCATGCCCTTTGCAGCCTCACTCCAAACGGGGCTCTCCGCTTCATCCATCCCCTGACTCCATACTAGCACCAACGGGCTGCTAAAGCGTTTCGCAGAAAACACCAAGGAACCTGTTTCTCACTCCAAGCACAAAGCGTGCGCAGCACGAGTCTTGGCACAGCAAAACACTTCCTTTGGCATGCCCTTTGCAGCCTCACTCCAAACGGGGCTCTCCGCTTCATCCATCCCCTGACTCCATACTAGCACCAACGGGCTGCTAAAGCGTTTCGCAGAAAACACCAAGGAACCTGTTTCTCACTCCAAGCACAAAGCGTGCGCAGCACGAGTCTTGGCACAGCAAAACACTTCCTTTGGCATGCCCTTTGCAGCCTCACTCCAAACGGGGCTCTCCGCTTCATCCATCCCCTGACTCCATACTAGCACCAACGGGCTGCTAAAGCGTTTCGCAGAAAACACCAAGGAACCTGTTTCTCACTCCAAGCACAAAGCGTGCGCAGCACGAGTCTTGGCACAGCAAAACACTTCCTTTGGCATGCCCTTTGCAGCCTCACTCCAAACGGGGCTCTCCGCTTCATCCATCCCCTGACTCCATACTAGCACCAACGGGCTGCTAAAGCGTTTCGCAGAAAACACCAAGGAACCTGTTTCTCACTCCAAGCACAAAGCGTGCGCAGCACGAGTCTTGGCACAGCAAAACACTTCCTTTGGCATGCCCTTTGCAGCCTCACTCCAAACGGGGCTCTCCGCTTCATCCATCCCCTGACTCCATACTAGCACCAACGGGCTGCTAAAGCGTTTCGCAGAAAACACCAAGGAACCTGTTTCTCACTCCAAGCACAAAGCGTGCGCAGCACGAGTCTTGGCACAGCAAAACACTTCCTTTGGCATGCCCTTTGCAGCCTCACTCCAAACGGGGCTCTCCGCTTCATCCATCCCCTGACTCCATACTAGCACCAACGGGCTGCTAAAGCGTTTCGCAGAAAACACCAAGGAACCTGTTTCTCACTCCAAGCACAAAGCGTGCGCAGCACGAGTCTTGGCACAGCAAAACACTTCCTTTGGCATGCCCTTTGCAGCCTCACTCCAAACGGGGCTCTCCGCTTCATCCATCCCCTGACTCCATACTAGCACCAACGGGCTGCTAAAGCGTTTCGCAGAAAACACCAAGGAACCTGTTTCTCACTCCAAGCACAAAGCGTGCGCAGCACGAGTCTTGGCACAGCAAAACACTTCCTTTGGCATGCCCTTTGCAGCCTCACTCCAAACGGGGCTCTCCGCTTCATCCATCCCCTGACTCCATACTAGCACCAACGGGCTGCTAAAGCGTTTCGCAGAAAACACCAAGGAACCTGTTTCTCACTCCAAGCACAAAGCGTGCGCAGCACGAGTCTTGGCACAGCAAAACACTTCCTTTGGCATGCCCTTTGCAGCCTCACTCCAAACGGGGCTCTCCGCTTCATCCATCCCCTGACTCCATACTAGCACCAACGGGCTGCTAAAGCGTTTCGCAGAAAACACCAAGGAACCTGTTTCTCACTCCAAGCACAAAGCGTGCGCAGCACGAGTCTTGGCACAGCAAAACACTTCCTTTGGCATGCCCTTTGCAGCCTCACTCCAAACGGGGCTCTCCGCTTCATCCATCCCCTGACTCCATACTAGCACCAACGGGCTGCTAAAGCGTTTCGCAGAAAACACCAAGGAACCTGTTTCTCACTCCAAGCACAAAGCGTGCGCAGCACGAGTCTTGGCACAGCAAAACACTTCCTTTGGCATGCCCTTTGCAGCCTCACTCCAAACGGGGCTCTCCGCTTCATCCATCCCCTGACTCCATACTAGCACCAACGGGCTGCTAAAGCGTTTCGCAGAAAACACCAAGGAACCTGTTTCTCACTCCAAGCACAAAGCGTGCGCAGCACGAGTCTTGGCACAGCAAAACACTTCCTTTGGCATGCCCTTTGCAGCCTCACTCCAAACGGGGCTCTCCGCTTCATCCATCCCCTGACTCCATACTAGCACCAACGGGCTGCTAAAGCGTTTCGCAGAAAACACCAAGGAACCTGTTTCTCACTCCAAGCACAAAGCGTGCGCAGCACGAGTCTTGGCACAGCAAAACACTTCCTTTGGCATGCCCTTTGCAGCCTCACTCCAAACGGGGCTCTCCGCTTCATCCATCCCCTGACTCCATACTAGCACCAACGGGCTGCTAAAGCGTTTCGCAGAAAACACCAAGGAACCTGTTTCTCACTCCAAGCACAAAGCGTGCGCAGCACGAGTCTTGGCACAGCAAAACACTTCCTTTGGCATGCCCTTTGCAGCCTCACTCCAAACGGGGCTCTCCGCTTCATCCATCCCCTGACTCCATACTAGCACCAACGGGCTGCTAAAGCGTTTCGCAGAAAACACCAAGGAACCTGTTTCTCACTCCAAGCACAAAGCGTGCGCAGCACGAGTCTTGGCACAGCAAAACACTTCCTTTGGCATGCCCTTTGCAGCCTCACTCCAAACGGGGCTCTCCGCTTCATCCATCCCCTGACTCCATACTAGCACCAACGGGCTGCTAAAGCGTTTCGCAGAAAACACCAAGGAACCTGTTTCTCACTCCAAGCACAAAGCGTGCGCAGCACGAGTCTTGGCACAGCAAAACACTTCCTTTGGCATGCCCTTTGCAGCCTCACTCCAAACGGGGCTCTCCGCTTCATCCATCCCCTGACTCCATACTAGCACCAACGGGCTGCTAAAGCGTTTCGCAGAAAACACCAAGGAACCTGTTTCTCACTCCAAGCACAAAGCGTGCGCAGCACGAGTCTTGGCACAGCAAAACACTTCCTTTGGCATGCCCTTTGCAGCCTCACTCCAAACGGGGCTCTCCGCTTCATCCATCCCCTGACTCCATACTAGCACCAACGGGCTGCTAAAGCGTTTCGCAGAAAACACCAAGGAACCTGTTTCTCACTCCAAGCACAAAGCGTGCGCAGCACGAGTCTTGGCACAGCAAAACACTTCCTTTGGCATGCCCTTTGCAGCCTCACTCCAAACGGGGCTCTCCGCTTCATCCATCCCCTGACTCCATACTAGCACCAACGGGCTGCTAAAGCGTTTCGCAGAAAACACCAAGGAACCTGTTTCTCACTCCAAGCACAAAGCGTGCGCAGCACGAGTCTTGGCACAGCAAAACACTTCCTTTGGCATGCCCTTTGCAGCCTCACTCCAAACGGGGCTCTCCGCTTCATCCATCCCCTGACTCCATACTAGCACCAACGGGCTGCTAAAGCGTTTCGCAGAAAACACCAAGGAACCTGTTTCTCACTCCAAGCACAAAGCGTGCGCAGCACGAGTCTTGGCACAGCAAAACACTTCCTTTGGCATGCCCTTTGCAGCCTCACTCCAAACGGGGCTCTCCGCTTCATCCATCCCCTGACTCCATACTAGCACCAACGGGCTGCTAAAGCGTTTCGCAGAAAACACCAAGGAACCTGTTTCTCACTCCAAGCACAAAGCGTGCGCAGCACGAGTCTTGGCACAGCAAAACACTTCCTTTGGCATGCCCTTTGCAGCCTCACTCCAAACGGGGCTCTCCGCTTCATCCATCCCCTGACTCCATACTAGCACCAACGGGCTGCTAAAGCGTTTCGCAGAAAACACCAAGGAACCTGTTTCTCACTCCAAGCACAAAGCGTGCGCAGCACGAGTCTTGGCACAGCAAAACACTTCCTTTGGCATGCCCTTTGCAGCCTCACTCCAAACGGGGCTCTCCGCTTCATCCATCCCCTGACTCCATACTAGCACCAACGGGCTGCTAAAGCGTTTCGCAGAAAACACCAAGGAACCTGTTTCTCACTCCAAGCACAAAGCGTGCGCAGCACGAGTCTTGGCACAGCAAAACACTTCCTTTGGCATGCCCTTTGCAGCCTCACTCCACAACAGGGGCTCTCCGCTTCATCCATCCCCTGACTCCATACTAGCACCAACGGGCTGCTAAAGCGTTTCGCAGAAAACACCAAGGAACCTGTTTCTCACTCCAAGCACAAAGCGTGCGCAGCACGAGTCTTGGCACAGCAAAACACTTCCTTTGGCATGCCCTTTGCAGCCTCACTCCAACGGGGCTCTCCGCTTCATCCATCCCCTGACTCCATACTAGCACCAACGGGCTGCTAAAGCGTTTCGCAGAAAACACCAAGGAACCTGTTTCTCACTCCAAGCACAAAGCGTGCGCAGCACGAGTCTTGGCACAGCAAAACACTTCCTTTGGCATGCCCTTTGCAGCCTCACTCCAAACGGGGCTCTCCGCTTCATCCATCCCCTGACTCCATACTAGCACCAACGGGCTGCTAAAGCGTTTCGCAGAAAACACCAAGGAACCTGTTTCTCACTCCAAGCACAAAGCGTGCGCAGCACGAGTCTTGGCACAGCAAAACACTTCCTTTGGCATGCCCTTTGCAGCCTCACTCCAAACGGGGCTCTCCGCTTCATCCATCCCCTGACTCCATACTAGCACCAACGGGCTGCTAAAGCGTTTCGCAGAAAACACCAAGGAACCTGTTTCTCACTCCAAGCACAAAGCGTGCGCAGCACGAGTCTTGGCACAGCAAAACACTTCCTTTGGCATGCCCTTTGCAGCCTCACTCCAAACGGGGCTCTCCGCTTCATCCATCCCCTGACTCCATACTAGCACCAACGGGCTGCTAAAGCGTTTCGCAGAAAACACCAAGGAACCTGTTTCTCACTCCAAGCACAAAGCGTGCGCAGCACGAGTCTTGGCACAGCAAAACACTTCCTTTGGCATGCCCTTTGCAGCCTCACTCCAAACGGGGCTCTCCGCTTCATCCATCCCCTGACTCCATACTAGCACCAACGGGCTGCTAAAGCGTTTCGCAGAAAACACCAAGGAACCTGTTTCTCACTCCAAGCACAAAGCGTGCGCAGCACGAGTCTTGGCACAGCAAAACACTTCCTTTGGCATGCCCTTTGCAGCCTCACTCCAAACGGGGCTCTCCGCTTCATCCATCCCCTGACTCCATACTAGCACCAACGGGCTGCTAAAGCGTTTCGCAGAAAACACCAAGGAACCTGTTTCTCACTCCAAGCACAAAGCGTGCGCAGCACGAGTCTTGGCACAGCAAAACACTTCCTTTGGCATGCCCTTTGCAGCCTCACTCCAAACGGGGCTCTCCGCTTCATCCATCCCCTGACTCCATACTAGCACCAACGGGCTGCTAAAGCGTTTCGCAGAAAACACCAAGGAACCTGTTTCTCACTCCAAGCACAAAGCGTGCGCAGCACGAGTCTTGGCACAGCAAAACACTTCCTTTGGCATGCCCTTTGCAGCCTCACTCCAAACGGGGCTCTCCGCTTCATCCATCCCCTGACTCCATACTAGCACCAACGGGCTGCTAAAGCGTTTCGCAGAAAACACCAAGGAACCTGTTTCTCACTCCAAGCACAAAGCGTGCGCAGCACGAGTCTTGGCACAGCAAAACACTTCCTTTGGCATGCCCTTTGCAGCCTCACTCCAAACGGGGCTCTCCGCTTCATCCATCCCCTGACTCCATACTAGCACCAACGGGCTGCTAAAGCGTTTCGCAGAAAACACCAAGGAACCTGTTTCTCACTCCAAGCACAAAGCGTGCGCAGCACGAGTCTTGGCACAGCAAAACACTTCCTTTGGCATGCCCTTTGCAGCCTCACTCCAAACGGGGCTCTCCGCTTCATCCATCCCCTGACTCCATACTAGCACCAACGGGCTGCTAAAGCGTTTCGCAGAAAACACCAAGGAACCTGTTTCTCACTCCAAGCACAAAGCGTGCGCAGCACGAGTCTTGGCACAGCAAAACACTTCCTTTGGCATGCCCTTTGCAGCCTCACTCCAAACGGGGCTCTCCGCTTCATCCATCCCCTGACTCCATACTAGCACCAACGGGCTGCTAAAGCGTTTCGCAGAAAACACCAAGGAACCTGTTTCTCACTCCAAGCACAAAGCGTGCGCAGCACGAGTCTTGGCACAGCAAAACACTTCCTTTGGCATGCCCTTTGCAGCCTCACTCCAAACGGGGCTCTCCGCTTCATCCATCCCCTGACTCCATACTAGCACCAACGGGCTGCTAAAGCGTTTCGCAGAAAACACCAAGGAACCTGTTTCTCACTCCAAGCACAAAGCGTGCGCAGCACGAGTCTTGGCACAGCAAAACACTTCCTTTGGCATGCCCTTTGCAGCCTCACTCCAAACGGGGCTCTCCGCTTCATCCATCCCCTGACTCCATACTAGCACCAACGGGCTGCTAAAGCGTTTCGCAGAAAACACCAAGGAACCTGTTTCTCACTCCAAGCACAAAGCGTGCGCAGCACGAGTCTTGGCACAGCAAAACACTTCCTTTGGCATGCCCTTTGCAGCCTCACTCCAAACGGGGCTCTCCGCTTCATCCATCCCCTGACTCCATACTAGCACCAACGGGCTGCTAAAGCGTTTCGCAGAAAACACCAAGGAACCTGTTTCTCACTCCAAGCACAAAGCGTGCGCAGCACGAGTCTTGGCACAGCAAAACACTTCCTTTGGCATGCCCTTTGCAGCCTCACTCCAAACGGGGCTCTCCGCTTCATCCATCCCCTGACTCCATACTAGCACCAACGGGCTGCTAAAGCGTTTCGCAGAAAACACCAAGGAACCTGTTTCTCACTCCAAGCACAAAGCGTGCGCAGCACGAGTCTTGGCACAGCAAAACACTTCCTTTGGCATGCCCTTTGCAGCCTCACTCCAAACGGGGCTCTCCGCTTCATCCATCCCCTGACTCCATACTAGCACCAACGGGCTGCTAAAGCGTTTCGCAGAAAACACCAAGGAACCTGTTTCTCACTCCAAGCACAAAGCGTGCGCAGCACGAGTCTTGGCACAGCAAAACACTTCCTTTGGCATGCCCTTTGCAGCCTCACTCCAAACGGGGCTCTCCGCTTCATCCATCCCCTGACTCCATACTAGCACCAACGGGCTGCTAAAGCGTTTCGCAGAAAACACCAAGGAACCTGTTTCTCACTCCAAGCACAAAGCGTGCGCAGCACGAGTCTTGGCACAGCAAAACACTTCCTTTGGCATGCCCTTTGCAGCCTCACTCCAAACGGGGCTCTCCGCTTCATCCATCCCCTGACTCCATACTAGCACCAACGGGCTGCTAAAGCGTTTCGCAGAAAACACCAAGGAACCTGTTTCTCACTCCAAGCACAAAGCGTGCGCAGCACGAGTCTTGGCACAGCAAAACACTTCCTTTGGCATGCCCTTTGCAGCCTCACTCCAAACGGGGCTCTCCGCTTCATCCATCCCCTGACTCCATACTAGCACCAACGGGCTGCTAAAGCGTTTCGCAGAAAACACCAAGGAACCTGTTTCTCACTCCAAGCACAAAGCGTGCGCAGCACGAGTCTTGGCACAGCAAAACACTTCCTTTGGCATGCCCTTTGCAGCCTCACTCCAAACGGGGCTCTCCGCTTCATCCATCCCCTGACTCCATACTAGCACCAACGGGCTGCTAAAGCGTTTCGCAGAAAACACCAAGGAACCTGTTTCTCACTCCAAGCACAAAGCGTGCGCAGCACGAGTCTTGGCACAGCAAAACACTTCCTTTGGCATGCCCTTTGCAGCCTCACTCCAAACGGGGCTCTCCGCTTCATCCATCCCCTGACTCCATACTAGCACCAACGGGCTGCTAAAGCGTTTCGCAGAAAACACCAAGGAACCTGTTTCTCACTCCAAGCACAAAGCGTGCGCAGCACGAGTCTTGGCACAGCAAAACACTTCCTTTGGCATGCCCTTTGCAGCCTCACTCCAAACGGGGCTCTCCGCTTCATCCATCCCCTGACTCCATACTAGCACCAACGGGCTGCTAAAGCGTTTCGCAGAAAACACCAAGGAACCTGTTTCTCACTCCAAGCACAAAGCGTGCGCAGCACGAGTCTTGGCACAGCAAAACACTTCCTTTGGCATGCCCTTTGCAGCCTCACTCCAAACGGGGCTCTCCGCTTCATCCATCCCCTGACTCCATACTAGCACCAACGGGCTGCTAAAGCGTTTCGCAGAAAACACCAAGGAACCTGTTTCTCACTCCAAGCACAAAGCGTGCGCAGCACGAGTCTTGGCACAGCAAAACACTTCCTTTGGCATGCCCTTTGCAGCCTCACTCCAAACGGGGCTCTCCGCTTCATCCATCCCCTGACTCCATACTAGCACCAACGGGCTGCTAAAGCGTTTCGCAGAAAACACCAAGGAACCTGTTTCTCACTCCAAGCACAAAGCGTGCGCAGCACGAGTCTTGGCACAGCAAAACACTTCCTTTGGCATGCCCTTTGCAGCCTCACTCCAAACGGGGCTCTCCGCTTCATCCATCCCCTGACTCCATACTAGCACCAACGGGCTGCTAAAGCGTTTCGCAGAAAACACCAAGGAACCTGTTTCTCACTCCAAGCACAAAGCGTGCGCAGCACGAGTCTTGGCACAGCAAAACACTTCCTTTGGCATGCCCTTTGCAGCCTCACTCCAAACGGGGCTCTCCGCTTCATCCATCCCCTGACTCCATACTAGCACCAACGGGCTGCTAAAGCGTTTCGCAGAAAACACCAAGGAACCTGTTTCTCACTCCAAGCACAAAGCGTGCGCAGCACGAGTCTTGGCACAGCAAAACACTTCCTTTGGCATGCCCTTTGCAGCCTCACTCCAAACGGGGCTCTCCGCTTCATCCATCCCCTGACTCCATACTAGCACCAACGGGCTGCTAAAGCGTTTCGCAGAAAACACCAAGGAACCTGTTTCTCACTCCAAGCACAAAGCGTGCGCAGCACGAGTCTTGGCACAGCAAAACACTTCCTTTGGCATGCCCTTTGCAGCCTCACTCCAAACGGGGCTCTCCGCTTCATCCATCCCCTGACTCCATACTAGCACCAACGGGCTGCTAAAGCGTTTCGCAGAAAACACCAAGGAACCTGTTTCTCACTCCAAGCACAAAGCGTGCGCAGCACGAGTCTTGGCACAGCAAAACACTTCCTTTGGCATGCCCTTTGCAGCCTCACTCCAAACGGGGCTCTCCGCTTCATCCATCCCCTGACTCCATACTAGCACCAACGGGCTGCTAAAGCGTTTCGCAGAAAACACCAAGGAACCTGTTTCTCACTCCAAGCACAAAGCGTGCGCAGCACGAGTCTTGGCACAGCAAAACACTTCCTTTGGCATGCCCTTTGCAGCCTCACTCCAAACGGGGCTCTCCGCTTCATCCATCCCCTGACTCCATACTAGCACCAACGGGCTGCTAAAGCGTTTCGCAGAAAACACCAAGGAACCTGTTTCTCACTCCAAGCACAAAGCGTGCGCAGCACGAGTCTTGGCACAGCAAAACACTTCCTTTGGCATGCCCTTTGCAGCCTCACTCCAAACGGGGCTCTCCGCTTCATCCATCCCCTGACTCCATACTAGCACCAACGGGCTGCTAAAGCGTTTCGCAGAAAACACCAAGGAACCTGTTTCTCACTCCAAGCACAAAGCGTGCGCAGCACGAGTCTTGGCACAGCAAAACACTTCCTTTGGCATGCCCTTTGCAGCCTCACTCCAAACGGGGCTCTCCGCTTCATCCATCCCCTGACTCCATACTAGCACCAACGGGCTGCTAAAGCGTTTCGCAGAAAACACCAAGGAACCTGTTTCTCACTCCAAGCACAAAGCGTGCGCAGCACGAGTCTTGGCACAGCAAAACACTTCCTTTGGCATGCCCTTTGCAGCCTCACTCCAAACGGGGCTCTCCGCTTCATCCATCCCCTGACTCCATACTAGCACCAACGGGCTGCTAAAGCGTTTCGCAGAAAACACCAAGGAACCTGTTTCTCACTCCAAGCACAAAGCGTGCGCAGCACGAGTCTTGGCACAGCAAAACACTTCCTTTGGCATGCCCTTTGCAGCCTCACTCCAAACGGGGCTCTCCGCTTCATCCATCCCCTGACTCCATACTAGCACCAACGGGCTGCTAAAGCGTTTCGCAGAAAACACCAAGGAACCTGTTTCTCACTCCAAGCACAAAGCGTGCGCAGCACGAGTCTTGGCACAGCAAAACACTTCCTTTGGCATGCCCTTTGCAGCCTCACTCCAAACGGGGCTCTCCGCTTCATCCATCCCCTGACTCCATACTAGCACCAACGGGCTGCTAAAGCGTTTCGCAGAAAACACCAAGGAACCTGTTTCTCACTCCAAGCACAAAGCGTGCGCAGCACGAGTCTTGGCACAGCAAAACACTTCCTTTGGCATGCCCTTTGCAGCCTCACTCCAAACGGGGCTCTCCGCTTCATCCATCCCCTGACTCCATACTAGCACCAACGGGCTGCTAAAGCGTTTCGCAGAAAACACCAAGGAACCTGTTTCTCACTCCAAGCACAAAGCGTGCGCAGCACGAGTCTTGGCACAGCAAAACACTTCCTTTGGCATGCCCTTTGCAGCCTCACTCCAAACGGGGCTCTCCGCTTCATCCATCCCCTGACTCCATACTAGCACCAACGGGCTGCTAAAGCGTTTCGCAGAAAACACCAAGGAACCTGTTTCTCACTCCAAGCACAAAGCGTGCGCAGCACGAGTCTTGGCACAGCAAAACACTTCCTTTGGCATGCCCTTTGCAGCCTCACTCCAAACGGGGCTCTCCGCTTCATCCATCCCCTGACTCCATACTAGCACCAACGGGCTGCTAAAGCGTTTCGCAGAAAACACCAAGGAACCTGTTTCTCACTCCAAGCACAAAGCGTGCGCAGCACGAGTCTTGGCACAGCAAAACACTTCCTTTGGCATGCCCTTTGCAGCCTCACTCCAAACGGGGCTCTCCGCTTCATCCATCCCCTGACTCCATACTAGCACCAACGGGCTGCTAAAGCGTTTCGCAGAAAACACCAAGGAACCTGTTTCTCACTCCAAGCACAAAGCGTGCGCAGCACGAGTCTTGGCACAGCAAAACACTTCCTTTGGCATGCCCTTTGCAGCCTCACTCCAAACGGGGCTCTCCGCTTCATCCATCCCCTGACTCCATACTAGCACCAACGGGCTGCTAAAGCGTTTCGCAGAAAACACCAAGGAACCTGTTTCTCACTCCAAGCACAAAGCGTGCGCAGCACGAGTCTTGGCACAGCAAAACACTTCCTTTGGCATGCCCTTTGCAGCCTCACTCCAAACGGGGCTCTCCGCTTCATCCATCCCCTGACTCCATACTAGCACCAACGGGCTGCTAAAGCGTTTCGCAGAAAACACCAAGGAACCTGTTTCTCACTCCAAGCACAAAGCGTGCGCAGCACGAGTCTTGGCACAGCAAAACACTTCCTTTGGCATGCCCTTTGCAGCCTCACTCCAAACGGGGCTCTCCGCTTCATCCATCCCCTGACTCCATACTAGCACCAACGGGCTGCTAAAGCGTTTCGCAGAAAACACCAAGGAACCTGTTTCTCACTCCAAGCACAAAGCGTGCGCAGCACGAGTCTTGGCACAGCAAAACACTTCCTTTGGCATGCCCTTTGCAGCCTCACTCCAAACGGGGCTCTCCGCTTCATCCATCCCCTGACTCCATACTAGCACCAACGGGCTGCTAAAGCGTTTCGCAGAAAACACCAAGGAACCTGTTTCTCACTCCAAGCACAAAGCGTGCGCAGCACGAGTCTTGGCACAGCAAAACACTTCCTTTGGCATGCCCTTTGCAGCCTCACTCCAAACGGGGCTCTCCGCTTCATCCATCCCCTGACTCCATACTAGCACCAACGGGCTGCTAAAGCGTTTCGCAGAAAACACCAAGGAACCTGTTTCTCACTCCAAGCACAAAGCGTGCGCAGCACGAGTCTTGGCACAGCAAAACACTTCCTTTGGCATGCCCTTTGCAGCCTCACTCCAAACGGGGCTCTCCGCTTCATCCATCCCCTGACTCCATACTAGCACCAACGGGCTGCTAAAGCGTTTCGCAGAAAACACCAAGGAACCTGTTTCTCACTCCAAGCACAAAGCGTGCGCAGCACGAGTCTTGGCACAGCAAAACACTTCCTTTGGCATGCCCTTTGCAGCCTCACTCCAAACGGGGCTCTCCGCTTCATCCATCCCCTGACTCCATACTAGCACCAACGGGCTGCTAAAGCGTTTCGCAGAAAACACCAAGGAACCTGTTTCTCACTCCAAGCACAAAGCGTGCGCAGCACGAGTCTTGGCACAGCAAAACACTTCCTTTGGCATGCCCTTTGCAGCCTCACTCCAAACGGGGCTCTCCGCTTCATCCATCCCCTGACTCCATACTAGCACCAACGGGCTGCTAAAGCGTTTCGCAGAAAACACCAAGGAACCTGTTTCTCACTCCAAGCACAAAGCGTGCGCAGCACGAGTCTTGGCACAGCAAAACACTTCCTTTGGCATGCCCTTTGCAGCCTCACTCCAAACGGGGCTCTCCGCTTCATCCATCCCCTGACTCCATACTAGCACCAACGGGCTGCTAAAGCGTTTCGCAGAAAACACCAAGGAACCTGTTTCTCACTCCAAGCACAAAGCGTGCGCAGCACGAGTCTTGGCACAGCAAAACACTTCCTTTGGCATGCCCTTTGCAGCCTCACTCCAAACGGGGCTCTCCGCTTCATCCATCCCCTGACTCCATACTAGCACCAACGGGCTGCTAAAGCGTTTCGCAGAAAACACCAAGGAACCTGTTTCTCACTCCAAGCACAAAGCGTGCGCAGCACGAGTCTTGGCACAGCAAAACACTTCCTTTGGCATGCCCTTTGCAGCCTCACTCCAAACGGGGCTCTCCGCTTCATCCATCCCCTGACTCCATACTAGCACCAACGGGCTGCTAAAGCGTTTCGCAGAAAACACCAAGGAACCTGTTTCTCACTCCAAGCACAAAGCGTGCGCAGCACGAGTCTTGGCACAGCAAAACACTTCCTTTGGCATGCCCTTTGCAGCCTCACTCCAAACGGGGCTCTCCGCTTCATCCATCCCCTGACTCCATACTAGCACCAACGGGCTGCTAAAGCGTTTCGCAGAAAACACCAAGGAACCTGTTTCTCACTCCAAGCACAAAGCGTGCGCAGCACGAGTCTTGGCACAGCAAAACACTTCCTTTGGCATGCCCTTTGCAGCCTCACTCCAAACGGGGCTCTCCGCTTCATCCATCCCCTGACTCCATACTAGCACCAACGGGCTGCTAAAGCGTTTCGCAGAAAACACCAAGGAACCTGTTTCTCACTCCAAGCACAAAGCGTGCGCAGCACGAGTCTTGGCACAGCAAAACACTTCCTTTGGCATGCCCTTTGCAGCCTCACTCCAAACGGGGCTCTCCGCTTCATCCATCCCCTGACTCCATACTAGCACCAACGGGCTGCTAAAGCGTTTCGCAGAAAACACCAAGGAACCTGTTTCTCACTCCAAGCACAAAGCGTGCGCAGCACGAGTCTTGGCACAGCAAAACACTTCCTTTGGCATGCCCTTTGCAGCCTCACTCCAAACGGGGCTCTCCGCTTCATCCATCCCCTGACTCCATACTAGCACCAACGGGCTGCTAAAGCGTTTCGCAGAAAACACCAAGGAACCTGTTTCTCACTCCAAGCACAAAGCGTGCGCAGCACGAGTCTTGGCACAGCAAAACACTTCCTTTGGCATGCCCTTTGCAGCCTCACTCCAAACGGGGCTCTCCGCTTCATCCATCCCCTGACTCCATACTAGCACCAACGGGCTGCTAAAGCGTTTCGCAGAAAACACCAAGGAACCTGTTTCTCACTCCAAGCACAAAGCGTGCGCAGCACGAGTCTTGGCACAGCAAAACACTTCCTTTGGCATGCCCTTTGCAGCCTCACTCCAAACGGGGCTCTCCGCTTCATCCATCCCCTGACTCCATACTAGCACCAACGGGCTGCTAAAGCGTTTCGCAGAAAACACCAAGGAACCTGTTTCTCACTCCAAGCACAAAGCGTGCGCAGCACGAGTCTTGGCACAGCAAAACACTTCCTTTGGCATGCCCTTTGCAGCCTCACTCCAAACGGGGCTCTCCGCTTCATCCATCCCCTGACTCCATACTAGCACCAACGGGCTGCTAAAGCGTTTCGCAGAAAACACCAAGGAACCTGTTTCTCACTCCAAGCACAAAGCGTGCGCAGCACGAGTCTTGGCACAGCAAAACACTTCCTTTGGCATGCCCTTTGCAGCCTCACTCCAAACGGGGCTCTCCGCTTCATCCATCCCCTGACTCCATACTAGCACCAACGGGCTGCTAAAGCGTTTCGCAGAAAACACCAAGGAACCTGTTTCTCACTCCAAGCACAAAGCGTGCGCAGCACGAGTCTTGGCACAGCAAAACACTTCCTTTGGCATGCCCTTTGCAGCCTCACTCCAAACGGGGCTCTCCGCTTCATCCATCCCCTGACTCCATACTAGCACCAACGGGCTGCTAAAGCGTTTCGCAGAAAACACCAAGGAACCTGTTTCTCACTCCAAGCACAAAGCGTGCGCAGCACGAGTCTTGGCACAGCAAAACACTTCCTTTGGCATGCCCTTTGCAGCCTCACTCCAAACGGGGCTCTCCGCTTCATCCATCCCCTGACTCCATACTAGCACCAACGGGCTGCTAAAGCGTTTCGCAGAAAACACCAAGGAACCTGTTTCTCACTCCAAGCACAAAGCGTGCGCAGCACGAGTCTTGGCACAGCAAAACACTTCCTTTGGCATGCCCTTTGCAGCCTCACTCCAAACGGGGCTCTCCGCTTCATCCATCCCCTGACTCCATACTAGCACCAACGGGCTGCTAAAGCGTTTCGCAGAAAACACCAAGGAACCTGTTTCTCACTCCAAGCACAAAGCGTGCGCAGCACGAGTCTTGGCACAGCAAAACACTTCCTTTGGCATGCCCTTTGCAGCCTCACTCCAAACGGGGCTCTCCGCTTCATCCATCCCCTGACTCCATACTAGCACCAACGGGCTGCTAAAGCGTTTCGCAGAAAACACCAAGGAACCTGTTTCTCACTCCAAGCACAAAGCGTGCGCAGCACGAGTCTTGGCACAGCAAAACACTTCCTTTGGCATGCCCTTTGCAGCCTCACTCCAAACGGGGCTCTCCGCTTCATCCATCCCCTGACTCCATACTAGCACCAACGGGCTGCTAAAGCGTTTCGCAGAAAACACCAAGGAACCTGTTTCTCACTCCAAGCACAAAGCGTGCGCAGCACGAGTCTTGGCACAGCAAAACACTTCCTTTGGCATGCCCTTTGCAGCCTCACTCCAAACGGGGCTCTCCGCTTCATCCATCCCCTGACTCCATACTAGCACCAACGGGCTGCTAAAGCGTTTCGCAGAAAACACCAAGGAACCTGTTTCTCACTCCAAGCACAAAGCGTGCGCAGCACGAGTCTTGGCACAGCAAAACACTTCCTTTGGCATGCCCTTTGCAGCCTCACTCCAAACGGGGCTCTCCGCTTCATCCATCCCCTGACTCCATACTAGCACCAACGGGCTGCTAAAGCGTTTCGCAGAAAACACCAAGGAACCTGTTTCTCACTCCAAGCACAAAGCGTGCGCAGCACGAGTCTTGGCACAGCAAAACACTTCCTTTGGCATGCCCTTTGCAGCCTCACTCCAAACGGGGCTCTCCGCTTCATCCATCCCCTGACTCCATACTAGCACCAACGGGCTGCTAAAGCGTTTCGCAGAAAACACCAAGGAACCTGTTTCTCACTCCAAGCACAAAGCGTGCGCAGCACGAGTCTTGGCACAGCAAAACACTTCCTTTGGCATGCCCTTTGCAGCCTCACTCCAAACGGGGCTCTCCGCTTCATCCATCCCCTGACTCCATACTAGCACCAACGGGCTGCTAAAGCGTTTCGCAGAAAACACCAAGGAACCTGTTTCTCACTCCAAGCACAAAGCGTGCGCAGCACGAGTCTTGGCACAGCAAAACACTTCCTTTGGCATGCCCTTTGCAGCCTCACTCCAAACGGGGCTCTCCGCTTCATCCATCCCCTGACTCCATACTAGCACCAACGGGCTGCTAAAGCGTTTCGCAGAAAACACCAAGGAACCTGTTTCTCACTCCAAGCACAAAGCGTGCGCAGCACGAGTCTTGGCACAGCAAAACACTTCCTTTGGCATGCCCTTTGCAGCCTCACTCCAAACGGGGCTCTCCGCTTCATCCATCCCCTGACTCCATACTAGCACCAACGGGCTGCTAAAGCGTTTCGCAGAAAACACCAAGGAACCTGTTTCTCACTCCAAGCACAAAGCGTGCGCAGCACGAGTCTTGGCACAGCAAAACACTTCCTTTGGCATGCCCTTTGCAGCCTCACTCCAAACGGGGCTCTCCGCTTCATCCATCCCCTGACTCCATACTAGCACCAACGGGCTGCTAAAGCGTTTCGCAGAAAACACCAAGGAACCTGTTTCTCACTCCAAGCACAAAGCGTGCGCAGCACGAGTCTTGGCACAGCAAAACACTTCCTTTGGCATGCCCTTTGCAGCCTCACTCCAAACGGGGCTCTCCGCTTCATCCATCCCCTGACTCCATACTAGCACCAACGGGCTGCTAAAGCGTTTCGCAGAAAACACCAAGGAACCTGTTTCTCACTCCAAGCACAAAGCGTGCGCAGCACGAGTCTTGGCACAGCAAAACACTTCCTTTGGCATGCCCTTTGCAGCCTCACTCCAAACGGGGCTCTCCGCTTCATCCATCCCCTGACTCCATACTAGCACCAACGGGCTGCTAAAGCGTTTCGCAGAAAACACCAAGGAACCTGTTTCTCACTCCAAGCACAAAGCGTGCGCAGCACGAGTCTTGGCACAGCAAAACACTTCCTTTGGCATGCCCTTTGCAGCCTCACTCCAAACGGGGCTCTCCGCTTCATCCATCCCCTGACTCCATACTAGCACCAACGGGCTGCTAAAGCGTTTCGCAGAAAACACCAAGGAACCTGTTTCTCACTCCAAGCACAAAGCGTGCGCAGCACGAGTCTTGGCACAGCAAAACACTTCCTTTGGCATGCCCTTTGCAGCCTCACTCCAAACGGGGCTCTCCGCTTCATCCATCCCCTGACTCCATACTAGCACCAACGGGCTGCTAAAGCGTTTCGCAGAAAACACCAAGGAACCTGTTTCTCACTCCAAGCACAAAGCGTGCGCAGCACGAGTCTTGGCACAGCAAAACACTTCCTTTGGCATGCCCTTTGCAGCCTCACTCCAAACGGGGCTCTCCGCTTCATCCATCCCCTGACTCCATACTAGCACCAACGGGCTGCTAAAGCGTTTCGCAGAAAACACCAAGGAACCTGTTTCTCACTCCAAGCACAAAGCGTGCGCAGCACGAGTCTTGGCACAGCAAAACACTTCCTTTGGCATGCCCTTTGCAGCCTCACTCCAAACGGGGCTCTCCGCTTCATCCATCCCCTGACTCCATACTAGCACCAACGGGCTGCTAAAGCGTTTCGCAGAAAACACCAAGGAACCTGTTTCTCACTCCAAGCACAAAGCGTGCGCAGCACGAGTCTTGGCACAGCAAAACACTTCCTTTGGCATGCCCTTTGCAGCCTCACTCCAAACGGGGCTCTCCGCTTCATCCATCCCCTGACTCCATACTAGCACCAACGGGCTGCTAAAGCGTTTCGCAGAAAACACCAAGGAACCTGTTTCTCACTCCAAGCACAAAGCGTGCGCAGCACGAGTCTTGGCACAGCAAAACACTTCCTTTGGCATGCCCTTTGCAGCCTCACTCCAAACGGGGCTCTCCGCTTCATCCATCCCCTGACTCCATACTAGCACCAACGGGCTGCTAAAGCGTTTCGCAGAAAACACCAAGGAACCTGTTTCTCACTCCAAGCACAAAGCGTGCGCAGCACGAGTCTTGGCACAGCAAAACACTTCCTTTGGCATGCCCTTTGCAGCCTCACTCCAAACGGGGCTCTCCGCTTCATCCATCCCCTGACTCCATACTAGCACCAACGGGCTGCTAAAGCGTTTCGCAGAAAACACCAAGGAACCTGTTTCTCACTCCAAGCACAAAGCGTGCGCAGCACGAGTCTTGGCACAGCAAAACACTTCCTTTGGCATGCCCTTTGCAGCCTCACTCCAAACGGGGCTCTCCGCTTCATCCATCCCCTGACTCCATACTAGCACCAACGGGCTGCTAAAGCGTTTCGCAGAAAACACCAAGGAACCTGTTTCTCACTCCAAGCACAAAGCGTGCGCAGCACGAGTCTTGGCACAGCAAAACACTTCCTTTGGCATGCCCTTTGCAGCCTCACTCCAAACGGGGCTCTCCGCTTCATCCATCCCCTGACTCCATACTAGCACCAACGGGCTGCTAAAGCGTTTCGCAGAAAACACCAAGGAACCTGTTTCTCACTCCAAGCACAAAGCGTGCGCAGCACGAGTCTTGGCACAGCAAAACACTTCCTTTGGCATGCCCTTTGCAGCCTCACTCCAAACGGGGCTCTCCGCTTCATCCATCCCCTGACTCCATACTAGCACCAACGGGCTGCTAAAGCGTTTCGCAGAAAACACCAAGGAACCTGTTTCTCACTCCAAGCACAAAGCGTGCGCAGCACGAGTCTTGGCACAGCAAAACACTTCCTTTGGCATGCCCTTTGCAGCCTCACTCCAAACGGGGCTCTCCGCTTCATCCATCCCCTGACTCCATACTAGCACCAACGGGCTGCTAAAGCGTTTCGCAGAAAACACCAAGGAACCTGTTTCTCACTCCAAGCACAAAGCGTGCGCAGCACGAGTCTTGGCACAGCAAAACACTTCCTTTGGCATGCCCTTTGCAGCCTCACTCCAAACGGGGCTCTCCGCTTCATCCATCCCCTGACTCCATACTAGCACCAACGGGCTGCTAAAGCGTTTCGCAGAAAACACCAAGGAACCTGTTTCTCACTACCAAGCACAAAGCGTGCGCAGCACGAGTCTTGGCACAGCAAAACACTTCCTTTGGCATGCCCTTTGCAGCCTCACTCCAAACGGGGCTCTCCGCTTCATCCATCCCCTGACTCCATACTAGCACCAACGGGCTGCTAAAGCGTTTCGCAGAAAACACCAAGGAACCTGTTTCTCACTCCAAGCACAAAGCGTGCGCAGCACGAGTCTTGGCACAGCAAAACACTTCCTTTGGCATGCCCTTTGCAGCCTCACTCCAAACGGGGCTCTCCGCTTCATCCATCCCCTGACTCCATACTAGCACCAACGGGCTGCTAAAGCGTTTCGCAGAAAACACCAAGGAACCTGTTTCTCACTCCAAGCACAAAGCGTGCGCAGCACGAGTCTTGGCACAGCAAAACACTTCCTTTGGCATGCCCTTTGCAGCCTCACTCCAAACGGGGCTCTCCGCTTCATCCATCCCCTGACTCCATACTAGCACCAACGGGCTGCTAAAGCGTTTCGCAGAAAACACCAAGGAACCTGTTTCTCACTCCAAGCACAAAGCGTGCGCAGCACGAGTCTTGGCACAGCAAAACACTTCCTTTGGCATGCCCTTTGCAGCCTCACTCCAAACGGGGCTCTCCGCTTCATCCATCCCCTGACTCCATACTAGCACCAACGGGCTGCTAAAGCGTTTCGCAGAAAACACCAAGGAACCTGTTTCTCACTCCAAGCACAAAGCGTGCGCAGCACGAGTCTTGGCACAGCAAAACACTTCCTTTGGCATGCCCTTTGCAGCCTCACTCCAAACGGGGCTCTCCGCTTCATCCATCCCCTGACTCCATACTAGCACCAACGGGCTGCTAAAGCGTTTCGCAGAAAACACCAAGGAACCTGTTTCTCACTCCAAGCACAAAGCGTGCGCAGCACGAGTCTTGGCACAGCAAAACACTTCCTTTGGCATGCCCTTTGCAGCCTCACTCCAAACGGGGCTCTCCGCTTCATCCATCCCCTGACTCCATACTAGCACCAACGGGCTGCTAAAGCGTTTCGCAGAAAACACCAAGGAACCTGTTTCTCACTCCAAGCACAAAGCGTGCGCAGCACGAGTCTTGGCACAGCAAAACACTTCCTTTGGCATGCCCTTTGCAGCCTCACTCCAAACGGGGCTCTCCGCTTCATCCATCCCCTGACTCCATACTAGCACCAACGGGCTGCTAAAGCGTTTCGCAGAAAACACCAAGGAACCTGTTTCTCACTCCAAGCACAAAGCGTGCGCAGCACGAGTCTTGGCACAGCAAAACACTTCCTTTGGCATGCCCTTTGCAGCCTCACTCCAAACGGGGCTCTCCGCTTCATCCATCCCCTGACTCCATACTAGCACCAACGGGCTGCTAAAGCGTTTCGCAGAAAACACCAAGGAACCTGTTTCTCACTCCAAGCACAAAGCGTGCGCAGCACGAGTCTTGGCACAGCAAAACACTTCCTTTGGCATGCCCTTTGCAGCCTCACTCCAAACGGGGCTCTCCGCTTCATCCATCCCCTGACTCCATACTAGCACCAACGGGCTGCTAAAGCGTTTCGCAGAAAACACCAAGGAACCTGTTTCTCACTCCAAGCACAAAGCGTGCGCAGCACGAGTCTTGGCACAGCAAAACACTTCCTTTGGCATGCCCTTTGCAGCCTCACTCCAAACGGGGCTCTCCGCTTCATCCATCCCCTGACTCCATACTAGCACCAACGGGCTGCTAAAGCGTTTCGCAGAAAACACCAAGGAACCTGTTTCTCACTCCAAGCACAAAGCGTGCGCAGCACGAGTCTTGGCACAGCAAAACACTTCCTTTGGCATGCCCTTTGCAGCCTCACTCCAAACGGGGCTCTCCGCTTCATCCATCCCCTGACTCCATACTAGCACCAACGGGCTGCTAAAGCGTTTCGCAGAAAACACCAAGGAACCTGTTTCTCACTCCAAGCACAAAGCGTGCGCAGCACGAGTCTTGGCACAGCAAAACACTTCCTTTGGCATGCCCTTTGCAGCCTCACTCCAAACGGGGCTCTCCGCTTCATCCATCCCCTGACTCCATACTAGCACCAACGGGCTGCTAAAGCGTTTCGCAGAAAACACCAAGGAACCTGTTTCTCACTCCAAGCACAAAGCGTGCGCAGCACGAGTCTTGGCACAGCAAAACACTTCCTTTGGCATGCCCTTTGCAGCCTCACTCCAAACGGGGCTCTCCGCTTCATCCATCCCCTGACTCCATACTAGCACCAACGGGCTGCTAAAGCGTTTCGCAGAAAACACCAAGGAACCTGTTTCTCACTCCAAGCACAAAGCGTGCGCAGCACGAGTCTTGGCACAGCAAAACACTTCCTTTGGCATGCCCTTTGCAGCCTCACTCCAAACGGGGCTCTCCGCTTCATCCATCCCCTGACTCCATACTAGCACCAACGGGCTGCTAAAGCGTTTCGCAGAAAACACCAAGGAACCTGTTTCTCACTCCAAGCACAAAGCGTGCGCAGCACGAGTCTTGGCACAGCAAAACACTTCCTTTGGCATGCCCTTTGCAGCCTCACTCCAAACGGGGCTCTCCGCTTCATCCATCCCCTGACTCCATACTAGCACCAACGGGCTGCTAAAGCGTTTCGCAGAAAACACCAAGGAACCTGTTTCTCACTCCAAGCACAAAGCGTGCGCAGCACGAGTCTTGGCACAGCAAAACACTTCCTTTGGCATGCCCTTTGCAGCCTCACTCCAAACGGGGCTCTCCGCTTCATCCATCCCCTGACTCCATACTAGCACCAACGGGCTGCTAAAGCGTTTCGCAGAAAACACCAAGGAACCTGTTTCTCACTCCAAGCACAAAGCGTGCGCAGCACGAGTCTTGGCACAGCAAAACACTTCCTTTGGCATGCCCTTTGCAGCCTCACTCCAAACGGGGCTCTCCGCTTCATCCATCCCCTGACTCCATACTAGCACCAACGGGCTGCTAAAGCGTTTCGCAGAAAACACCAAGGAACCTGTTTCTCACTCCAAGCACAAAGCGTGCGCAGCACGAGTCTTGGCACAGCAAAACACTTCCTTTGGCATGCCCTTTGCAGCCTCACTCCAAACGGGGCTCTCCGCTTCATCCATCCCCTGACTCCATACTAGCACCAACGGGCTGCTAAAGCGTTTCGCAGAAAACACCAAGGAACCTGTTTCTCACTCCAAGCACAAAGCGTGCGCAGCACGAGTCTTGGCACAGCAAAACACTTCCTTTGGCATGCCCTTTGCAGCCTCACTCCAAACGGGGCTCTCCGCTTCATCCATCCCCTGACTCCATACTAGCACCAACGGGCTGCTAAAGCGTTTCGCAGAAAACACCAAGGTACCTGTTTCTCACTCCAAGCACAAAGCGTGCGCAGCACGAGTCTTGGCACAGCAAAACACTTCCTTTGGCATGCCCTTTGCAGCCTCACTCCAAACGGGGCTCTCCGCTTCATCCATCCCCTGACTCCATACTAGCACCAACGGGCTGCTAAAGCGTTTCGCAGAAAACACCAAGGAACCTGTTTCTCACTCCAAGCACAAAGCGTGCGCAGCACGAGTCTTGGCACAGCAAAACACTTCCTTTGGCATGCCCTTTGCAGCCTCACTCCAAACGGGGCTCTCCGCTTCATCCATCCCCTGACTCCATACTAGCACCAACGGGCTGCTAAAGCGTTTCGCAGAAAACACCAAGGAACCTGTTTCTCACTCCAAGCACAAAGCGTGCGCAGCACGAGTCTTGGCACAGCAAAACACTTCCTTTGGCATGCCCTTTGCAGCCTCACTCCAAACGGGGCTCTCCGCTTCATCCATCCCCTGACTCCATACTAGCACCAACGGGCTGCTAAAGCGTTTCGCAGAAAACACCAAGGAACCTGTTTCTCACTCCAAGCACAAAGCGTGCGCAGCACGAGTCTTGGCACAGCAAAACACTTCCTTTGGCATGCCCTTTGCAGCCTCACTCCAAACGGGGCTCTCCGCTTCATCCATCCCCTGACTCCATACTAGCACCAACGGGCTGCTAAAGCGTTTCGCAGAAAACACCAAGGAACCTGTTTCTCACTCCAAGCACAAAGCGTGCGCAGCACGAGTCTTGGCACAGCAAAACACTTCCTTTGGCATGCCCTTTGCAGCCTCACTCCAAACGGGGCTCTCCGCTTCATCCATCCCCTGACTCCATACTAGCACCAACGGGCTGCTAAAGCGTTTCGCAGAAAACACCAAGGAACCTGTTTCTCACTCCAAGCACAAAGCGTGCGCAGCACGAGTCTTGGCACAGCAAAACACTTCCTTTGGCATGCCCTTTGCAGCCTCACTCCAAACGGGGCTCTCCGCTTCATCCATCCCCTGACTCCATACTAGCACCAACGGGCTGCTAAAGCGTTTCGCAGAAAACACCAAGGAACCTGTTTCTCACTCCAAGCACAAAGCGTGCGCAGCACGAGTCTTGGCACAGCAAAACACTTCCTTTGGCATGCCCTTTGCAGCCTCACTCCAAACGGGGCTCTCCGCTTCATCCATCCCCTGACTCCATACTAGCACCAACGGGCTGCTAAAGCGTTTCGCAGAAAACACCAAGGAACCTGTTTCTCACTCCAAGCACAAAGCGTGCGCAGCACGAGTCTTGGCACAGCAAAACACTTCCTTTGGCATGCCCTTTGCAGCCTCACTCCAAACGGGGCTCTCCGCTTCATCCATCCCCTGACTCCATACTAGCACCAACGGGCTGCTAAAGCGTTTCGCAGAAAACACCAAGGAACCTGTTTCTCACTCCAAGCACAAAGCGTGCGCAGCACGAGTCTTGGCACAGCAAAACACTTCCTTTGGCATGCCCTTTGCAGCCTCACTCCAAACGGGGCTCTCCGCTTCATCCATCCCCTGACTCCATACTAGCACCAACGGGCTGCTAAAGCGTTTCGCAGAAAACACCAAGGAACCTGTTTCTCACTCCAAGCACAAAGCGTGCGCAGCACGAGTCTTGGCACAGCAAAACACTTCCTTTGGCATGCCCTTTGCAGCCTCACTCCAAACGGGGCTCTCCGCTTCATCCATCCCCTGACTCCATACTAGCACCAACGGGCTGCTAAAGCGTTTCGCAGAAAACACCAAGGAACCTGTTTCTCACTCCAAGCACAAAGCGTGCGCAGCACGAGTCTTGGCACAGCAAAACACTTCCTTTGGCATGCCCTTTGCAGCCTCACTCCAAACGGGGCTCTCCGCTTCATCCATCCCCTGACTCCATACTAGCACCAACGGGCTGCTAAAGCGTTTCGCAGAAAACACCAAGGAACCTGTTTCTCACTCCAAGCACAAAGCGTGCGCAGCACGAGTCTTGGCACAGCAAAACACTTCCTTTGGCATGCCCTTTGCAGCCTCACTCCAAACGGGGCTCTCCGCTTCATCCATCCCCTGACTCCATACTAGCACCAACGGGCTGCTAAAGCGTTTCGCAGAAAACACCAAGGAACCTGTTTCTCACTCCAAGCACAAAGCGTGCGCAGCACGAGTCTTGGCACAGCAAAACACTTCCTTTGGCATGCCCTTTGCAGCCTCACTCCAAACGGGGCTCTCCGCTTCATCCATCCCCTGACTCCATACTAGCACCAACGGGCTGCTAAAGCGTTTCGCAGAAAACACCAAGGAACCTGTTTCTCACTCCAAGCACAAAGCGTGCGCAGCACGAGTCTTGGCACAGCAAAACACTTCCTTTGGCATGCCCTTTGCAGCCTCACTCCAAACGGGGCTCTCCGCTTCATCCATCCCCTGACTCCATACTAGCACCAACGGGCTGCTAAAGCGTTTCGCAGAAAACACCAAGGAACCTGTTTCTCACTCCAAGCACAAAGCGTGCGCAGCACGAGTCTTGGCACAGCAAAACACTTCCTTTGGCATGCCCTTTGCAGCCTCACTCCAAACGGGGCTCTCCGCTTCATCCATCCCCTGACTCCATACTAGCACCAACGGGCTGCTAAAGCGTTTCGCAGAAAACACCAAGGAACCTGTTTCTCACTCCAAGCACAAAGCGTGCGCAGCACGAGTCTTGGCACAGCAAAACACTTCCTTTGGCATGCCCTTTGCAGCCTCACTCCAAACGGGGCTCTCCGCTTCATCCATCCCCTGACTCCATACTAGCACCAACGGGCTGCTAAAGCGTTTCGCAGAAAACACCAAGGAACCTGTTTCTCACTCCAAGCACAAAGCGTGCGCAGCACGAGTCTTGGCACAGCAAAACACTTCCTTTGGCATGCCCTTTGCAGCCTCACTCCAAACGGGGCTCTCCGCTTCATCCATCCCCTGACTCCATACTAGCACCAACGGGCTGCTAAAGCGTTTCGCAGAAAACACCAAGGAACCTGTTTCTCACTCCAAGCACAAAGCGTGCGCAGCACGAGTCTTGGCACAGCAAAACACTTCCTTTGGCATGCCCTTTGCAGCCTCACTCCAAACGGGGCTCTCCGCTTCATCCATCCCCTGACTCCATACTAGCACCAACGGGCTGCTAAAGCGTTTCGCAGAAAACACCAAGGAACCTGTTTCTCACTCCAAGCACAAAGCGTGCGCAGCACGAGTCTTGGCACAGCAAAACACTTCCTTTGGCATGCCCTTTGCAGCCTCACTCCAAACGGGGCTCTCCGCTTCATCCATCCCCTGACTCCATACTAGCACCAACGGGCTGCTAAAGCGTTTCGCAGAAAACACCAAGGAACCTGTTTCTCACTCCAAGCACAAAGCGTGCGCAGCACGAGTCTTGGCACAGCAAAACACTTCCTTTGGCATGCCCTTTGCAGCCTCACTCCAAACGGGGCTCTCCGCTTCATCCATCCCCTGACTCCATACTAGCACCAACGGGCTGCTAAAGCGTTTCGCAGAAAACACCAAGGAACCTGTTTCTCACTCCAAGCACAAAGCGTGCGCAGCACGAGTCTTGGCACAGCAAAACACTTCCTTTGGCATGCCCTTTGCAGCCTCACTCCAAACGGGGCTCTCCGCTTCATCCATCCCCTGACTCCATACTAGCACCAACGGGCTGCTAAAGCGTTTCGCAGAAAACACCAAGGAACCTGTTTCTCACTCCAAGCACAAAGCGTGCGCAGCACGAGTCTTGGCACAGCAAAACACTTCCTTTGGCATGCCCTTTGCAGCCTCACTCCAAACGGGGCTCTCCGCTTCATCCATCCCCTGACTCCATACTAGCACCAACGGGCTGCTAAAGCGTTTCGCAGAAAACACCAAGGAACCTGTTTCTCACTCCAAGCACAAAGCGTGCGCAGCACGAGTCTTGGCACAGCAAAACACTTCCTTTGGCATGCCCTTTGCAGCCTCACTCCAAACGGGGCTCTCCGCTTCATCCATCCCCTGACTCCATACTAGCACCAACGGGCTGCTAAAGCGTTTCGCAGAAAACACCAAGGAACCTGTTTCTCACTCCAAGCACAAAGCGTGCGCAGCACGAGTCTTGGCACAGCAAAACACTTCCTTTGGCATGCCCTTTGCAGCCTCACTCCAAACGGGGCTCTCCGCTTCATCCATCCCCTGACTCCATACTAGCACCAACGGGCTGCTAAAGCGTTTCGCAGAAAACACCAAGGAACCTGTTTCTCACTCCAAGCACAAAGCGTGCGCAGCACGAGTCTTGGCACAGCAAAACACTTCCTTTGGCATGCCCTTTGCAGCCTCACTCCAAACGGGGCTCTCCGCTTCATCCATCCCCTGACTCCATACTAGCACCAACGGGCTGCTAAAGCGTTTCGCAGAAAACACCAAGGAACCTGTTTCTCACTCCAAGCACAAAGCGTGCGCAGCACGAGTCTTGGCACAGCAAAACACTTCCTTTGGCATGCCCTTTGCAGCCTCACTCCAAACGGGGCTCTCCGCTTCATCCATCCCCTGACTCCATACTAGCACCAACGGGCTGCTAAAGCGTTTCGCAGAAAACACCAAGGAACCTGTTTCTCACTCCAAGCACAAAGCGTGCGCAGCACGAGTCTTGGCACAGCAAAACACTTCCTTTGGCATGCCCTTTGCAGCCTCACTCCAAACGGGGCTCTCCGCTTCATCCATCCCCTGACTCCATACTAGCACCAACGGGCTGCTAAAGCGTTTCGCAGAAAACACCAAGGAACCTGTTTCTCACTCCAAGCACAAAGCGTGCGCAGCACGAGTCTTGGCACAGCAAAACACTTCCTTTGGCATGCCCTTTGCAGCCTCACTCCAAACGGGGCTCTCCGCTTCATCCATCCCCTGACTCCATACTAGCACCAACGGGCTGCTAAAGCGTTTCGCAGAAAACACCAAGGAACCTGTTTCTCACTCCAAGCACAAAGCGTGCGCAGCACGAGTCTTGGCACAGCAAAACACTTCCTTTGGCATGCCCTTTGCAGCCTCACTCCAAACGGGGCTCTCCGCTTCATCCATCCCCTGACTCCATACTAGCACCAACGGGCTGCTAAAGCGTTTCGCAGAAAACACCAAGGAACCTGTTTCTCACTCCAAGCACAAAGCGTGCGCAGCACGAGTCTTGGCACAGCAAAACACTTCCTTTGGCATGCCCTTTGCAGCCTCACTCCAAACGGGGCTCTCCGCTTCATCCATCCCCTGACTCCATACTAGCACCAACGGGCTGCTAAAGCGTTTCGCAGAAAACACCAAGGAACCTGTTTCTCACTCCAAGCACAAAGCGTGCGCAGCACGAGTCTTGGCACAGCAAAACACTTCCTTTGGCATGCCCTTTGCAGCCTCACTCCAAACGGGGCTCTCCGCTTCATCCATCCCCTGACTCCATACTAGCACCAACGGGCTGCTAAAGCGTTTCGCAGAAAACACCAAGGAACCTGTTTCTCACTCCAAGCACAAAGCGTGCGCAGCACGAGTCTTGGCACAGCAAAACACTTCCTTTGGCATGCCCTTTGCAGCCTCACTCCAAACGGGGCTCTCCGCTTCATCCATCCCCTGACTCCATACTAGCACCAACGGGCTGCTAAAGCGTTTCGCAGAAAACACCAAGGAACCTGTTTCTCACTCCAAGCACAAAGCGTGCGCAACACGAGTCTTGGCACAGCAAAACACTTCCTTTGGCATGCCCTTTGCAGCCTCACTCCAAACGGGGCTCTCCGCTTCATCCATCCCCTGACTCCATACTAGCACCAACGGGCTGCTAAAGCGTTTCGCAGAAAACACCAAGGAACCTGTTTCTCACTCCAAGCACAAAGCGTGCGCAGCACGAGTCTTGGCACAGCAAAACACTTCCTTTGGCATGCCCTTTGCAGCCTCACTCCAAACGGGGCTCTCCGCTTCATCCATCCCCTGACTCCATACTAGCACCAACGGGCTGCTAAAGCGTTTCGCAGAAAACACCAAGGAACCTGTTTCTCACTCCAAGCACAAAGCGTGCGCAGCACGAGTCTTGGCACAGCAAAACACTTCCTTTGGCATGCCCTTTGCAGCCTCACTCCAAACGGGGCTCTCCGCTTCATCCATCCCCTGACTCCATACTAGCACCAACGGGCTGCTAAAGCGTTTCGCAGAAAACACCAAGGAACCTGTTTCTCACTCCAAGCACAAAGCGTGCGCAGCACGAGTCTTGGCACAGCAAAACACTTCCTTTGGCATGCCCTTTGCAGCCTCACTCCAAACAGGGCTCTCCGCTTCATCCATCCCCTGACTCCATACTAGCACCAACCGGCTGCTAAAGCGTTTCGCAGAAAACACCAAGGAACCTGTTTCTCACTCCAAGCACAAAGCGTGCGCAGCACGAGTCTTGGCACAGCAAAACACTTCTTTGGCATGCCCTTTGCAGCCTCACTCCAAACGGGGCTCTCCGCTTCATCCATCCCCTGACTCCATACTAGCACCAACGGGCTGCTAAAGCGTTTCGCAGAAAACACCAACAACCTGTTTCTCACTCCAAGCACAAAGCGTGCGCAGCACGAGTCTTGGCACAGCAAAACACTTCCTTTGGCATGCCCTTTGCAGCCTCACTCCAAACGGGGCTCTCCGCTTCATCCATCCCCTGACTCCATACTAGCACCAACGGGCTGCTAAAGCGTTTCGCAGAAAACACCAAGGAACCTGTTTCTCACTCCAACCACAAAGCATGCGCAGCATGAGTCTTGGCACAGCAAAACACTTCCTTTGCATGCCCTTTGCAGCCTCACTCCAAACGGGGCTCTCCGCTTCATCCATCCCCTGACTCCATACTAGCACCAACGGGCTGCTAAAGCGTTTCGCAGAAAACACCAAGGAACCTGTTTCTCACTCCAAGCACAAAGCGTGCGCAGCACGAGTCTTGGCACAGCAAAACACTTCCTTTGGCATGCCCTTTGCAGCCTCACTCCAAACGGGGCTCTCCGCTTCATCCATCCCCTGACTCCATACTAGCACCAACGGGCTGCTAAAGCGTTTCGCAGAAAACACCAAGGAACCTGTTTCTCACTCCAAGCACAAAGCGTGCGCAGCACGAGTCTTGGCACAGCAAAACACTTCCTTTGGCATGCCCTTTGCAGCCTCACTCCAAACGGGGCTCTCCGCTTCATCCATCCCCTGACTCCATACTAGCACCAACGGGCTGCTAAAGCGTTTCGCAGAAAACACCAAGGAACCTGTTTCTCACTCCAAGCACAAAGCGTGCGCAGCACGAGTCTTGGCACAGCAAAACACTTCCTTTGGCATGCCCTTTGCAGCCTCACTCCAAACGGGGCTCTCCGCTTCATCCATCCCCTGACTCCATACTAGCACCAACGGGCTGCTAAAGCGTTTCGCAGAAAACACCAAGGAACCTGTTTCTCACTCCAAGCACAAAGCGTGCGCAGCACGAGTCTTGGCACAGCAAAACACTTCCTTTGGCATGCCCTTTGCAGCCTCACTCCAAACGGGGCTCTCCGCTTCATCCATCCCCTGACTCCATACTAGCACCAACGGGCTGCTAAAGCGTTTCGCAGAAAACACCAAGGAACCTGTTTCTCACTCCAAGCACAAAGCGTGCGCAGCACGAGTCTTGGCACAGCAAAACACTTCCTTTGGCATGCCCTTTGCAGCCTCACTCCAAACGGGGCTCTCCGCTTCATCCATCCCCTGACTCCATACTAGCACCAACGGGCTGCTAAAGCGTTTCGCAGAAAACACCAAGGAACCTGTTTCTCACTCCAAGCACAAAGCGTGCGCAGCACGAGTCTTGGCACAGCAAAACACTTCCTTTGGCATGCCCTTTGCAGCCTCACTCCAAACGGGGCTCTCCGCTTCATCCATCCCCTGACTCCATACTAGCACCAACGGGCTGCTAAAGCGTTTCGCAGAAAACACCAAGGAACCTGTTTCTCACTCCAAGCACAAAGCGTGCGCAGCACGAGTCTTGGCACAGCAAAACACTTCCTTTGGCATGCCCTTTGCAGCCTCACTCCAAACGGGGCTCTCCGCTTCATCCATCCCCTGACTCCATACTAGCACCAACGGGCTGCTAAAGCGTTTCGCAGAAAACACCAAGGAACCTGTTTCTCACTCCAAGCACAAAGCGTGCGCAGCACGAGTCTTGGCACAGCAAAACACTTCCTTTGGCATGCCCTTTGCAGCCTCACTCCAAACGGGGCTCTCCGCTTCATCCATCCCCTGACTCCATACTAGCACCAACGGGCTGCTAAAGCGTTTCGCAGAAAACACCAAGGAACCTGTTTCTCACTCCAAGCACAAAGCGTGCGCAGCACGAGTCTTGGCACAGCAAAACACTTCCTTTGGCATGCCCTTTGCAGCCTCACTCCAAACGGGGCTCTCCGCTTCATCCATCCCCTGACTCCATACTAGCACCAACGGGCTGCTAAAGCGTTTCGCAGAAAACACCAAGGAACCTGTTTCTCACTCCAAGCACAAAGCGTGCGCAGCACGAGTCTTGGCACAGCAAAACACTTCTCTTGGCATGCCCTTTGCAGCCTCACTCCAAACAGGGCTCTCCGCTTCATCCATCCCCTGACTCCATACTAGCACCAACGGGCTGCTAAAGCGTTTCGCAGAAAACACCAAGGAACCTGTTTCTCACTCCAAGCACAAAGCGTGCGCAGCACGAGTCTTGGCACAGCAAAACACTTCCTTTGGCATGCCCTTTGCAGCCTCACTCCAAACGGGGCTCTCCGCTTCATCCATCCCCTGACTCCATACTAGCACCAACGGGCTGCTAAAGCGTTTCGCAGAAAACACCAAGGAACCTGTTTCTCACTCCAAGCACAAAGCGTGCGCAGCACGAGTCTTGGCACAGCAAAACACTTCCTTTGGCATGCCCTTTGCAGCCTCACTCCAAACGGGGCTCTCCGCTTCATCCATCCCCTGACTCCATACTAGCACCAACGGGCTGCTAAAGCGTTTCGCAGAAAACACCAAGGAACCTGTTTCTCACTCCAAGCACAAAGCGTGCGCAGCACGAGTCTTGGCACAGCAAAACACTTCCTTTGGCATGCCCTTTGCAGCCTCACTCCAAACGGGGCTCTCCGCTTCATCCATCCCCTGACTCCATACTAGCACCAACGGGCTGCTAAAGCGTTTCGCAGAAAACACCAAGGAACCTGTTTCTCACTCCAAGCACAAAGCGTGCGCAGCACGAGTCTTGGCACAGCAAAACACTTCCTTTGGCATGCCCTTTGCAGCCTCACTCCAAACGGGGCTCTCCGCTTCATCCATCCCCTGACTCCATACTAGCACCAACGGGCTGCTAAAGCGTTTCGCAGAAAACACCAAGGAACCTGTTTCTCACTCCAAGCACAAAGCGTGCGCAGCACGAGTCTTGGCACAGCAAAACACTTCCTTTGGCATGCCCTTTGCAGCCTCACTCCAAACGGGGCTCTCCGCTTCATCCATCCCCTGACTCCATACTAGCACCAACGGGCTGCTAAAGCGTTTCGCAGAAAACACCAAGGAACCTGTTTCTCACTCCAAGCACAAAGCGTGCGCAGCACGAGTCTTGGCACAGCAAAACACTTCCTTTGGCATGCCCTTTGCAGCCTCACTCCAAACGGGGCTCTCCGCTTCATCCATCCCCTGACTCCATACTAGCACCAACGGGCTGCTAAAGCGTTTCGCAGAAAACACCAAGGAACCTGTTTCTCACTCCAAGCACAAAGCGTGCGCAGCACGAGTCTTGGCACAGCAAAACACTTCCTTTGGCATGCCCTTTGCAGCCTCACTCCAAACGGGGCTCTCCGCTTCATCCATCCCCTGACTCCATACTAGCACCAACGGGCTGCTAAAGCGTTTCGCAGAAAACACCAAGGAACCTGTTTCTCACTCCAAGCACAAAGCGTGCGCAGCACGAGTCTTGGCACAGCAAAACACTTCCTTTGGCATGCCCTTTGCAGCCTCACTCCAAACGGGGCTCTCCGCTTCATCCATCCCCTGACTCCATACTAGCACCAACGGGCTGCTAAAGCGTTTCGCAGAAAACACCAAGGAACCTGTTTCTCACTCCAAGCACAAAGCGTGCGCAGCACGAGTCTTGGCACAGCAAAACACTTCCTTTGGCATGCCCTTTGCAGCCTCACTCCAAACGGGGCTCTCCGCTTCATCCATCCCCTGACTCCATACTAGCACCAACGGGCTGCTAAAGCGTTTCGCAGAAAACACCAAGGAACCTGTTTCTCACTCCAAGCACAAAGCGTGCGCAGCACGAGTCTTGGCACAGCAAAACACTTCCTTTGGCATGCCCTTTGCAGCCTCACTCCAAACGGGGCTCTCCGCTTCATCCATCCCCTGACTCCATACTAGCACCAACGGGCTGCTAAAGCGTTTCGCAGAAAACACCAAGGAACCTGTTTCTCACTCCAAGCACAAAGCGTGCGCAGCACGAGTCTTGGCACAGCAAAACACTTCCTTTGGCATGCCCTTTGCAGCCTCACTCCAAACGGGGCTCTCCGCTTCATCCATCCCCTGACTCCATACTAGCACCAACGGGCTGCTAAAGCGTTTCGCAGAAAACACCAAGGAACCTGTTTCTCACTCCAAGCACAAAGCGTGCGCAGCACGAGTCTTGGCACAGCAAAACACTTCCTTTGGCATGCCCTTTGCAGCCTCACTCCAAACGGGGCTCTCCGCTTCATCCATCCCCTGACTCCATACTAGCACCAACGGGCTGCTAAAGCGTTTCGCAGAAAACACCAAGGAACCTGTTTCTCACTCCAAGCACAAAGCGTGCGCAGCACGAGTCTTGGCACAGCAAAACACTTCCTTTGGCATGCCCTTTGCAGCCTCACTCCAAACGGGGCTCTCCGCTTCATCCATCCCCTGACTCCATACTAGCACCAACGGGCTGCTAAAGCGTTTCGCAGAAAACACCAAGGAACCTGTTTCTCACTCCAAGCACAAAGCGTGCGCAGCACGAGTCTTGGCACAGCAAAACACTTCCTTTGGCATGCCCTTTGCAGCCTCACTCCAAACGGGGCTCTCCGCTTCATCCATCCCCTGACTCCATACTAGCACCAACGGGCTGCTAAAGCGTTTCGCAGAAAACACCAAGGAACCTGTTTCTCACTCCAAGCACAAAGCGTGCGCAGCACGAGTCTTGGCACAGCAAAACACTTCCTTTGGCATGCCCTTTGCAGCCTCACTCCAAACGGGGCTCTCCGCTTCATCCATCCCCTGACTCCATACTAGCACCAACGGGCTGCTAAAGCGTTTCGCAGAAAACACCAAGGAACCTGTTTCTCACTCCAAGCACAAAGCGTGCGCAGCACGAGTCTTGGCACAGCAAAACACTTCCTTTGGCATGCCCTTTGCAGCCTCACTCCAAACGGGGCTCTCCGCTTCATCCATCCCCTGACTCCATACTAGCACCAACGGGCTGCTAAAAGCGTTTCGCAGAAAACACCAAGGAACCTGTTTCTCACTCCAAGCACAAAGCGTGCGCAGCACGAGTCTTGGCACAGCAAAACACTTCTCTTGGCATGCCCTTTGCAGCCTCACTCCAAACGGGGCTCTCCGCTTCATCCATCCCCTGACTCCATACTAGCACCAACGGGCTGCTAAAGCGTTTCGCAGAAAACACCAAGGAACCTGTTTCTCACTCCAAGCACAAAGCGTGCGCAGCACGAGTCTTGGCACAGCAAAACACTGCCTTTGGCATGCCCTTTGCAGCCTCACTCCAAACGGGGCTCTCCGCTTCATCCATCCCCTGACTCCATACTAGCACCAACGGGCTGCTAAAGCGTTTCGCAGAAAACACCAAGGAACCTGTTTCTCACTCCAAGCACAAAGCGTGCGCAGCACGAGTCTTGGCACAGCAAAACACTTCCTTTGGCATGCCCTTTGCAGCCTCACTCCAAACGGGGCTCTCCGCTTCATCCATCCCCTGACTCCATACTAGCACCAACGGGCTGCTAAAGCGTTTCGCAGAAAACACCAAGGAACCTGTTTCTCACTCCAAGCACAAAGCGTGCGCAGCACGAGTCTTGGCACAGCAAAACACTTCCTTTGGCATGCCCTTTGCAGCCTCACTCCAAACGGGGCTCTCCGCTTCATCCATCCCCTGACTCCATACTAGCACCAACGGGCTGCTAAAGCGTTTCGCAGAAAACACCAAGGAACCTGTTTCTCACTCCAAGCACAAAGCGTGCGCAGCACGAGTCTTGGCACAGCAAAACACTTCTCTTGGCATGCCCTTTGCAGCCTCACTCCAAACGGGGCTCTCCGCTTCATCCATCCCCTGACTCCATACTAGCACCAACGGGCTGCTAAAGCGTTTCGCAGAAAACACCAAGGAACCTGTTTCTCACTCCAAGCACAAAGCGTGCGCAGCACGAGTCTTGGCACAGCAAAACACTTCCTTTGGCATGCCCTTTGCAGCCTCACTCCAAACGGGGCTCTCCGCTTCATCCATCCCCTGACTCCATACTAGCACCAACGGGCTGCTAAAGCGTTTCGCAGAAAACACCAAGGAACCTGTTTCTCACTCCAAGCACAAAGCGTGCGCAGCACGAGTCTTGGCACAGCAAAACACTTCCTTTGGCATGCCCTTTGCAGCCTCACTCCAAACGGGGCTCTCCGCTTCATCCATCCCCTGACTCCATACTAGCACCAACGGGCTGCTAAAGCGTTTCGCAGAAAACACCAAGGAACCTGTTTCTCACTCCAAGCACAAAGCGTGCGCAGCACGAGTCTTGGCACAGCAAAACACTTCCTTTGGCATGCCCTTTGCAGCCTCACTCCAAACGGGGCTCTCCGCTTCATCCATCCCCTGACTCCATACTAGCACCAACGGGCTGCTAAAGCGTTTCGCAGAAAACACCAAGGAACCTGTTTCTCACTCCAAGCACAAAGCGTGCGCAGCACGAGTCTTGGCACAGCAAAACACTTCCTTTGGCATGCCCTTTGCAGCCTCACTCCAAACGGGGCTCTCCGCTTCATCCATCCCCTGACTCCATACTAGCACCAACGGGCTGCTAAAGCGTTTCGCAGAAAACACCAAGGAACCTGTTTCTCACTCCAAGCACAAAGCGTGCGCAGCACGAGTCTTGGCACAGCAAAACACTTCCTTTGGCATGCCCTTTGCAGCCTCACTCCAAACGGGGCTCTCCGCTTCATCCATCCCCTGACTCCATACTAGCACCAACGGGCTGCTAAAGCGTTTCGCAGAAAACACCAAGGAACCTGTTTCTCACTCCAAGCACAAAGCGTGCGCAGCACGAGTCTTGGCACAGCAAAACACTTCCTTTGGCATGCCCTTTGCAGCCTCACTCCAAACGGGGCTCTCCGCTTCATCCATCCCCTGACTCCATACTAGCACCAACGGGCTGCTAAAGCGTTTCGCAGAAAACACCAAGGAACCTGTTTCTCACTCCAAGCACAAAGCGTGCGCAGCACGAGTCTTGGCACAGCAAAACACTTCCTTTGGCATGCCCTTTGCAGCCTCACTCCAAACGGGGCTCTCCGCTTCATCCATCCCCTGACTCCATACTAGCACCAACGGGCTGCTAAAGCGTTTCGCAGAAAACACCAAGGAACCTGTTTCTCACTCCAAGCACAAAGCGTGCGCAGCACGAGTCTTGGCACAGCAAAACACTTCCTTTGGCATGCCCTTTGCAGCCTCACTCCAAACGGGGCTCTCCGCTTCATCCATCCCCTGACTCCATACTAGCACCAACGGGCTGCTAAAGCGTTTCGCAGAAAACACCAAGGAACCTGATTCTCACTCCAAGCACAAAGCGTGCGCAGCACGAGTCTTGGCACAGCAAAACACTTCCTTTGGCATGCCCTTTGCAGCCTCACTCCAAACGGGGCTCTCCGCTTCATCCATCCCCTGACTCCATACTAGCACCAACGGGCTGCTAAAGCGTTTCGCAGAAAACACCAAGGAACCTGTTTCTCACTCCAAGCACAAAGCGTGCGCAGCACGAGTCTTGGCACAGCAAAACACTTCCTTTGGCATGCCCTTTGCAGCCTCACTCCAAACGGGGCTCTCCGCTTCATCCATCCCCTGACTCCATACTAGCACCAACGGGCTGCTAAAGCGTTTCGCAGAAAACACCAAGGAACCTGTTTCTCACTCCAAGCACAAAGCGTGCGCAGCACGAGTCTTGGCACAGCAAAACACTTCCTTTGGCATGCCCTTTGCAGCCTCACTCCAAACGGGGCTCTCCGCTTCATCCATCCCCTGACTCCATACTAGCACCAACGGGCTGCTAAAGCGTTTCGCAGAAAACACCAAGGAACCTGTTTCTCACTCCAAGCACAAAGCGTGCGCAGCACGAGTCTTGGCACAGCAAAACACTTCCTTTGGCATGCCCTTTGCAGCCTCACTCCAAACGGGGCTCTCCGCTTCATCCATCCCCTGACTCCATACTAGCACCAACGGGCTGCTAAAGCGTTTCGCAGAAAACACCAAGGAACCTGTTTCTCACTCCAAGCACAAAGCGTGCGCAGCACGAGTCTTGGCACAGCAAAACACTTCCTTTGGCATGCCCTTTGCAGCCTCACTCCAAACGGGGCTCTCCGCTTCATCCATCCCCTGACTCCATACTAGCACCAACGGGCTGCTAAAGCGTTTCGCAGAAAACACCAAGGAACCTGTTTCTCACTCCAAGCACAAAGCGTGCGCAGCACGAGTCTTGGCACAGCAAAACACTTCCTTTGGCATGCCCTTTGCAGCCTCACTCCAAACGGGGCTCTCCGCTTCATCCATCCCCTGACTCCATACTAGCACCAACGGGCTGCTAAAGCGTTTCGCAGAAAACACCAAGGAACCTGTTTCTCACTCCAAGCACAAAGCGTGCGCAGCACGAGTCTTGGCACAGCAAAACACTTCCTTTGGCATGCCCTTTGCAGCCTCACTCCAAACGGGGCTCTCCGCTTCATCCATCCCCTGACTCCATACTAGCACCAACGGGCTGCTAAAGCGTTTCGCAGAAAACACCAAGGAACCTGTTTCTCACTCCAAGCACAAAGCGTGCGCAGCACGAGTCTTGGCACAGCAAAACACTTCCTTTGGCATGCCCTTTGCAGCCTCACTCCAAACGGGGCTCTCCGCTTCATCCATCCCCTGACTCCATACTAGCACCAACGGGCTGCTAAAGCGTTTCGCAGAAAACACCAAGGAACCTGTTTCTCACTCCAAGCACAAAGCGTGCGCAGCACGAGTCTTGGCACAGCAAAACACTTCCTTTGGCATGCCCTTTGCAGCCTCACTCCAAACGGGGCTCTCCGCTTCATCCATCCCCTGACTCCATACTAGCACCAACGGGCTGCTAAAGCGTTTCGCAGAAAACACCAAGGAACCTGTTTCTCACTCCAAGCACAAAGCGTGCGCAGCACGAGTCTTGGCACAGCAAAACACTTCCTTTGGCATGCCCTTTGCAGCCTCACTCCAAACGGGGCTCTCCGCTTCATCCATCCCCTGACTCCATACTAGCACCAACGGGCTGCTAAAGCGTTTCGCAGAAAACACCAAGGAACCTGTTTCTCACTCCAAGCACAAAGCGTGCGCAGCACGAGTCTTGGCACAGCAAAACACTTCCTTTGGCATGCCCTTTGCAGCCTCACTCCAAACGGGGCTCTCCGCTTCATCCATCCCCTGACTCCATACTAGCACCAACGGGCTGCTAAAGCGTTTCGCAGAAAACACCAAGGAACCTGTTTCTCACTCCAAGCACAAAGCGTGCGCAGCACGAGTCTTGGCACAGCAAAACACTTCCTTTGGCATGCCCTTTGCAGCCTCACTCCAAACGGGGCTCTCCGCTTCATCCATCCCCTGACTCCATACTAGCACCAACGGGCTGCTAAAGCGTTTCGCAGAAAACACCAAGGAACCTGTTTCTCACTCCAAGCACAAAGCGTGCGCAGCACGAGTCTTGGCACAGCAAAACACTTCCTTTGGCATGCCCTTTGCAGCCTCACTCCAAACGGGGCTCTCCGCTTCATCCATCCCCTGACTCCATACTAGCACCAACGGGCTGCTAAAGCGTTTCGCAGAAAACACCAAGGAACCTGTTTCTCACTCCAAGCACAAAGCGTGCGCAGCACGAGTCTTGGCACAGCAAAACACTTCCTTTGGCATGCCCTTTGCAGCCTCACTCCAAACGGGGCTCTCCGCTTCATCCATCCCCTGACTCCATACTAGCACCAACGGGCTGCTAAAGCGTTTCGCAGAAAACACCAAGGAACCTGTTTCTCACTCCAAGCACAAAGCGTGCGCAGCACGAGTCTTGGCACAGCAAAACACTTCCTTTGGCATGCCCTTTGCAGCCTCACTCCAAACGGGGCTCTCCGCTTCATCCATCCCCTGACTCCATACTAGCACCAACGGGCTGCTAAAGCGTTTCGCAGAAAACACCAAGGAACCTGTTTCTCACTCCAAGCACAAAGCGTGCGCAGCACGAGTCTTGGCACAGCAAAACACTTCCTTTGGCATGCCCTTTGCAGCCTCACTCCAAACGGGGCTCTCCGCTTCATCCATCCCCTGACTCCATACTAGCACCAACGGGCTGCTAAAGCGTTTCGCAGAAAACACCAAGGAACCTGTTTCTCACTCCAAGCACAAAGCGTGCGCAGCACGAGTCTTGGCACAGCAAAACACTTCCTTTGGCATGCCCTTTGCAGCCTCACTCCAAACGGGGCTCTCCGCTTCATCCATCCCCTGACTCCATACTAGCACCAACGGGCTGCTAAAGCGTTTCGCAGAAAACACCAAGGAACCTGTTTCTCACTCCAAGCACAAAGCGTGCGCAGCACGAGTCTTGGCACAGCAAAACACTTCCTTTGGCATGCCCTTTGCAGCCTCACTCCAAACGGGGCTCTCCGCTTCATCCATCCCCTGACTCCATACTAGCACCAACGGGCTGCTAAAGCGTTTCGCAGAAAACACCAAGGAACCTGTTTCTCACTCCAAGCACAAAGCGTGCGCAGCACGAGTCTTGGCACAGCAAAACACTTCCTTTGGCATGCCCTTTGCAGCCTCACTCCAAACGGGGCTCTCCGCTTCATCCATCCCCTGACTCCATACTAGCACCAACGGGCTGCTAAAGCGTTTCGCAGAAAACACCAAGGAACCTGTTTCTCACTCCAAGCACAAAGCGTGCGCAGCACGAGTCTTGGCACAGCAAAACACTTCCTTTGGCATGCCCTTTGCAGCCTCACTCCAAACGGGGCTCTCCGCTTCATCCATCCCCTGACTCCATACTAGCACCAACGGGCTGCTAAAGCGTTTCGCAGAAAACACCAAGGAACCTGTTTCTCACTCCAAGCACAAAGCGTGCGCAGCACGAGTCTTGGCACAGCAAAACACTTCCTTTGGCATGCCCTTTGCAGCCTCACTCCAAACGGGGCTCTCCGCTTCATCCATCCCCTGACTCCATACTAGCACCAACGGGCTGCTAAAGCGTTTCGCAGAAAACACCAAGGAACCTGTTTCTCACTCCAAGCACAAAGCGTGCGCAGCACGAGTCTTGGCACAGCAAAACACTTCCTTTGGCATGCCCTTTGCAGCCTCACTCCAAACGGGGCTCTCCGCTTCATCCATCCCCTGACTCCATACTAGCACCAACGGGCTGCTAAAGCGTTTCGCAGAAAACACCAAGGAACCTGTTTCTCACTCCAAGCACAAAGCGTGCGCAGCACGAGTCTTGGCACAGCAAAACACTTCCTTTGGCATGCCCTTTGCAGCCTCACTCCAAACGGGGCTCTCCGCTTCATCCATCCCCTGACTCCATACTAGCACCAACGGGCTGCTAAAGCGTTTCGCAGAAAACACCAAGGAACCTGTTTCTCACTCCAAGCACAAAGCGTGCGCAGCACGAGTCTTGGCACAGCAAAACACTTCCTTTGGCATGCCCTTTGCAGCCTCACTCCAAACGGGGCTCTCCGCTTCATCCATCCCCTGACTCCATACTAGCACCAACGGGCTGCTAAAGCGTTTCGCAGAAAACACCAAGGAACCTGTTTCTCACTCCAAGCACAAAGCGTGCGCAGCACGAGTCTTGGCACAGCAAAACACTTCCTTTGGCATGCCCTTTGCAGCCTCACTCCAAACGGGGCTCTCCGCTTCATCCATCCCCTGACTCCATACTAGCACCAACGGGCTGCTAAAGCGTTTCGCAGAAAACACCAAGGAACCTGTTTCTCACTCCAAGCACAAAGCGTGCGCAGCACGAGTCTTGGCACAGCAAAACACTTCCTTTGGCATGCCCTTTGCAGCCTCACTCCAAACGGGGCTCTCCGCTTCATCCATCCCCTGACTCCATACTAGCACCAACGGGCTGCTAAAGCGTTTCGCAGAAAACACCAAGGAACCTGTTTCTCACTCCAAGCACAAAGCGTGCGCAGCACGAGTCTTGGCACAGCAAAACACTTCCTTTGGCATGCCCTTTGCAGCCTCACTCCAAACGGGGCTCTCCGCTTCATCCATCCCCTGACTCCATACTAGCACCAACGGGCTGCTAAAGCGTTTCGCAGAAAACACCAAGGAACCTGTTTCTCACTCCAAGCACAAAGCGTGCGCAGCACGAGTCTTGGCACAGCAAAACACTTCCTTTGGCATGCCCTTTGCAGCCTCACTCCAAACGGGGCTCTCCGCTTCATCCATCCCCTGACTCCATACTAGCACCAACGGGCTGCTAAAGCGTTTCGCAGAAAACACCAAGGAACCTGTTTCTCACTCCAAGCACAAAGCGTGCGCAGCACGAGTCTTGGCACAGCAAAACACTTCCTTTGGCATGCCCTTTGCAGCCTCACTCCAAACGGGGCTCTCCGCTTCATCCATCCCCTGACTCCATACTAGCACCAACGGGCTGCTAAAGCGTTTCGCAGAAAACACCAAGGAACCTGTTTCTCACTCCAAGCACAAAGCGTGCGCAGCACGAGTCTTGGCACAGCAAAACACTTCCTTTGGCATGCCCTTTGCAGCCTCACTCCAAACGGGGCTCTCCGCTTCATCCATCCCCTGACTCCATACTAGCACCAACGGGCTGCTAAAGCGTTTCGCAGAAAACACCAAGGAACCTGTTTCTCACTCCAAGCACAAAGCGTGCGCAGCACGAGTCTTGGCACAGCAAAACACTTCCTTTGGCATGCCCTTTGCAGCCTCACTCCAAACGGGGCTCTCCGCTTCATCCATCCCCTGACTCCATACTAGCACCAACGGGCTGCTAAAGCGTTTCGCAGAAAACACCAAGGAACCTGTTTCTCACTCCAAGCACAAAGCGTGCGCAGCACGAGTCTTGGCACAGCAAAACACTTCCTTTGGCATGCCCTTTGCAGCCTCACTCCAAACGGGGCTCTCCGCTTCATCCATCCCCTGACTCCATACTAGCACCAACGGGCTGCTAAAGCGTTTCGCAGAAAACACCAAGGAACCTGTTTCTCACTCCAAGCACAAAGCGTGCGCAGCACGAGTCTTGGCACAGCAAAACACTTCCTTTGGCATGCCCTTTGCAGCCTCACTCCAAACGGGGCTCTCCGCTTCATCCATCCCCTGACTCCATACTAGCACCAACGGGCTGCTAAAGCGTTTCGCAGAAAACACCAAGGAACCTGTTTCTCACTCCAAGCACAAAGCGTGCGCAGCACGAGTCTTGGCACAGCAAAACACTTCCTTTGGCATGCCCTTTGCAGCCTCACTCCAAACGGGGCTCTCCGCTTCATCCATCCCCTGACTCCATACTAGCACCAACGGGCTGCTAAAGCGTTTCGCAGAAAACACCAAGGAACCTGTTTCTCACTCCAAGCACAAAGCGTGCGCAGCACGAGTCTTGGCACAGCAAAACACTTCCTTTGGCATGCCCTTTGCAGCCTCACTCCAAACGGGGCTCTCCGCTTCATCCATCCCCTGACTCCATACTAGCACCAACGGGCTGCTAAAGCGTTTCGCAGAAAACACCAAGGAACCTGTTTCTCACTCCAAGCACAAAGCGTGCGCAGCACGAGTCTTGGCACAGCAAAACACTTCCTTTGGCATGCCCTTTGCAGCCTCACTCCAAACGGGGCTCTCCGCTTCATCCATCCCCTGACTCCATACTAGCACCAACGGGCTGCTAAAGCGTTTCGCAGAAAACACCAAGGAACCTGTTTCTCACTCCAAGCACAAAGCGTGCGCAGCACGAGTCTTGGCACAGCAAAACACTTCCTTTGGCATGCCCTTTGCAGCCTCACTCCAAACGGGGCTCTCCGCTTCATCCATCCCCTGACTCCATACTAGCACCAACGGGCTGCTAAAGCGTTTCGCAGAAAACACCAAGGAACCTGTTTCTCACTCCAAGCACAAAGCGTGCGCAGCACGAGTCTTGGCACAGCAAAACACTTCCTTTGGCATGCCCTTTGCAGCCTCACTCCAAACGGGGCTCTCCGCTTCATCCATCCCCTGACTCCATACTAGCACCAACGGGCTGCTAAAGCGTTTCGCAGAAAACACCAAGGAACCTGTTTCTCACTCCAAGCACAAAGCGTGCGCAGCACGAGTCTTGGCACAGCAAAACACTTCCTTTGGCATGCCCTTTGCAGCCTCACTCCAAACGGGGCTCTCCGCTTCATCCATCCCCTGACTCCATACTAGCACCAACGGGCTGCTAAAGCGTTTCGCAGAAAACACCAAGGAACCTGTTTCTCACTCCAAGCACAAAGCGTGCGCAGCACGAGTCTTGGCACAGCAAAACACTTCCTTTGGCATGCCCTTTGCAGCCTCACTCCAAACGGGGCTCTCCGCTTCATCCATCCCCTGACTCCATACTAGCACCAACGGGCTGCTAAAGCGTTTCGCAGAAAACACCAAGGAACCTGTTTCTCACTCCAAGCACAAAGCGTGCGCAGCACGAGTCTTGGCACAGCAAAACACTTCCTTTGGCATGCCCTTTGCAGCCTCACTCCAAACGGGGCTCTCCGCTTCATCCATCCCCTGACTCCATACTAGCACCAACGGGCTGCTAAAGCGTTTCGCAGAAAACACCAAGGAACCTGTTTCTCACTCCAAGCACAAAGCGTGCGCAGCACGAGTCTTGGCACAGCAAAACACTTCCTTTGGCATGCCCTTTGCAGCCTCACTCCAAACGGGGCTCTCCGCTTCATCCATCCCCTGACTCCATACTAGCACCAACGGGCTGCTAAAGCGTTTCGCAGAAAACACCAAGGAACCTGTTTCTCACTCCAAGCACAAAGCGTGCGCAGCACGAGTCTTGGCACAGCAAAACACTTCCTTTGGCATGCCCTTTGCAGCCTCACTCCAAACGGGGCTCTCCGCTTCATCCATCCCCTGACTCCATACTAGCACCAACGGGCTGCTAAAGCGTTTCGCAGAAAACACCAAGGAACCTGTTTCTCACTCCAAGCACAAAGCGTGCGCAGCACGAGTCTTGGCACAGCAAAACACTTCCTTTGGCATGCCCTTTGCAGCCTCACTCCAAACGGGGCTCTCCGCTTCATCCATCCCCTGACTCCATACTAGCACCAACGGGCTGCTAAAGCGTTTCGCAGAAAACACCAAGGAACCTGTTTCTCACTCCAAGCACAAAGCGTGCGCAGCACGAGTCTTGGCACAGCAAAACACTTCCTTTGGCATGCCCTTTGCAGCCTCACTCCAAACGGGGCTCTCCGCTTCATCCATCCCCTGACTCCATACTAGCACCAACGGGCTGCTAAAGCGTTTCGCAGAAAACACCAAGGAACCTGTTTCTCACTCCAAGCACAAAGCGTGCGCAGCACGAGTCTTGGCACAGCAAAACACTTCCTTTGGCATGCCCTTTGCAGCCTCACTCCAAACGGGGCTCTCCGCTTCATCCATCCCCTGACTCCATACTAGCACCAACGGGCTGCTAAAGCGTTTCGCAGAAAACACCAAGGAACCTGTTTCTCACTCCAAGCACAAAGCGTGCGCAGCACGAGTCTTGGCACAGCAAAACACTTCCTTTGGCATGCCCTTTGCAGCCTCACTCCAAACGGGGCTCTCCGCTTCATCCATCCCCTGACTCCATACTAGCACCAACGGGCTGCTAAAGCGTTTCGCAGAAAACACCAAGGAACCTGTTTCTCACTCCAAGCACAAAGCGTGCGCAGCACGAGTCTTGGCACAGCAAAACACTTCCTTTGGCATGCCCTTTGCAGCCTCACTCCAAACGGGGCTCTCCGCTTCATCCATCCCCTGACTCCATACTAGCACCAACGGGCTGCTAAAGCGTTTCGCAGAAAACACCAAGGAACCTGTTTCTCACTCCAAGCACAAAGCGTGCGCAGCACGAGTCTTGGCACAGCAAAACACTTCCTTTGGCATGCCCTTTGCAGCCTCACTCCAAACGGGGCTCTCCGCTTCATCCATCCCCTGACTCCATACTAGCACCAACGGGCTGCTAAAGCGTTTCGCAGAAAACACCAAGGAACCTGTTTCTCACTCCAAGCACAAAGCGTGCGCAGCACGAGTCTTGGCACAGCAAAACACTTCCTTTGGCATGCCCTTTGCAGCCTCACTCCAAACGGGGCTCTCCGCTTCATCCATCCCCTGACTCCATACTAGCACCAACGGGCTGCTAAAGCGTTTCGCAGAAAACACCAAGGAACCTGTTTCTCACTCCAAGCACAAAGCGTGCGCAGCACGAGTCTTGGCACAGCAAAACACTTCCTTTGGCATGCCCTTTGCAGCCTCACTCCAAACGGGGCTCTCCGCTTCATCCATCCCCTGACTCCATACTAGCACCAACGGGCTGCTAAAGCGTTTCGCAGAAAACACCAAGGAACCTGTTTCTCACTCCAAGCACAAAGCGTGCGCAGCACGAGTCTTGGCACAGCAAAACACTTCCTTTGGCATGCCCTTTGCAGCCTCACTCCAAACGGGGCTCTCCGCTTCATCCATCCCCTGACTCCATACTAGCACCAACGGGCTGCTAAAGCGTTTCGCAGAAAACACCAAGGAACCTGTTTCTCACTCCAAGCACAAAGCGTGCGCAGCACGAGTCTTGGCACAGCAAAACACTTCCTTTGGCATGCCCTTTGCAGCCTCACTCCAAACGGGGCTCTCCGCTTCATCCATCCCCTGACTCCATACTAGCACCAACGGGCTGCTAAAGCGTTTCGCAGAAAACACCAAGGAACCTGTTTCTCACTCCAAGCACAAAGCGTGCGCAGCACGAGTCTTGGCACAGCAAAACACTTCCTTTGGCATGCCCTTTGCAGCCTCACTCCAAACGGGGCTCTCCGCTTCATCCATCCCCTGACTCCATACTAGCACCAACGGGCTGCTAAAGCGTTTCGCAGAAAACACCAAGGAACCTGTTTCTCACTCCAAGCACAAAGCGTGCGCAGCACGAGTCTTGGCACAGCAAAACACTTCCTTTGGCATGCCCTTTGCAGCCTCACTCCAAACGGGGCTCTCCGCTTCATCCATCCCCTGACTCCATACTAGCACCAACGGGCTGCTAAAGCGTTTCGCAGAAAACACCAAGGAACCTGTTTCTCACTCCAAGCACAAAGCGTGCGCAGCACGAGTCTTGGCACAGCAAAACACTTCCTTTGGCATGCCCTTTGCAGCCTCACTCCAAACGGGGCTCTCCGCTTCATCCATCCCCTGACTCCATACTAGCACCAACGGGCTGCTAAAGCGTTTCGCAGAAAACACCAAGGAACCTGTTTCTCACTCCAAGCACAAAGCGTGCGCAGCACGAGTCTTGGCACAGCAAAACACTTCCTTTGGCATGCCCTTTGCAGCCTCACTCCAAACGGGGCTCTCCGCTTCATCCATCCCCTGACTCCATACTAGCACCAACGGGCTGCTAAAGCGTTTCGCAGAAAACACCAAGGAACCTGTTTCTCACTCCAAGCACAAAGCGTGCGCAGCACGAGTCTTGGCACAGCAAAACACTTCCTTTGGCATGCCCTTTGCAGCCTCACTCCAAACGGGGCTCTCCGCTTCATCCATCCCCTGACTCCATACTAGCACCAACGGGCTGCTAAAGCGTTTCGCAGAAAACACCAAGGAACCTGTTTCTCACTCCAAGCACAAAGCGTGCGCAGCACGAGTCTTGGCACAGCAAAACACTTCCTTTGGCATGCCCTTTGCAGCCTCACTCCAAACGGGGCTCTCCGCTTCATCCATCCCCTGACTCCATACTAGCACCAACGGGCTGCTAAAGCGTTTCGCAGAAAACACCAAGGAACCTGTTTCTCACTCCAAGCACAAAGCGTGCGCAGCACGAGTCTTGGCACAGCAAAACACTTCCTTTGGCATGCCCTTTGCAGCCTCACTCCAAACGGGGCTCTCCGCTTCATCCATCCCCTGACTCCATACTAGCACCAACGGGCTGCTAAAGCGTTTCGCAGAAAACACCAAGGAACCTGTTTCTCACTCCAAGCACAAAGCGTGCGCAGCACGAGTCTTGGCACAGCAAAACACTTCCTTTGGCATGCCCTTTGCAGCCTCACTCCAAACGGGGCTCTCCGCTTCATCCATCCCCTGACTCCATACTAGCACCAACGGGCTGCTAAAGCGTTTCGCAGAAAACACCAAGGAACCTGTTTCTCACTCCAAGCACAAAGCGTGCGCAGCACGAGTCTTGGCACAGCAAAACACTTCCTTTGGCATGCCCTTTGCAGCCTCACTCCAAACGGGGCTCTCCGCTTCATCCATCCCCTGACTCCATACTAGCACCAACGGGCTGCTAAAGCGTTTCGCAGAAAACACCAAGGAACCTGTTTCTCACTCCAAGCACAAAGCGTGCGCAGCACGAGTCTTGGCACAGCAAAACACTTCCTTTGGCATGCCCTTTGCAGCCTCACTCCAAACGGGGCTCTCCGCTTCATCCATCCCCTGACTCCATACTAGCACCAACGGGCTGCTAAAGCGTTTCGCAGAAAACACCAAGGAACCTGTTTCTCACTCCAAGCACAAAGCGTGCGCAGCACGAGTCTTGGCACAGCAAAACACTTCCTTTGGCATGCCCTTTGCAGCCTCACTCCAAACGGGGCTCTCCGCTTCATCCATCCCCTGACTCCATACTAGCACCAACGGGCTGCTAAAGCGTTTCGCAGAAAACACCAAGGAACCTGTTTCTCACTCCAAGCACAAAGCGTGCGCAGCACGAGTCTTGGCACAGCAAAACACTTCCTTTGGCATGCCCTTTGCAGCCTCACTCCAAACGGGGCTCTCCGCTTCATCCATCCCCTGACTCCATACTAGCACCAACGGGCTGCTAAAGCGTTTCGCAGAAAACACCAAGGAACCTGTTTCTCACTCCAAGCACAAAGCGTGCGCAGCACGAGTCTTGGCACAGCAAAACACTTCCTTTGGCATGCCCTTTGCAGCCTCACTCCAAACGGGGCTCTCCGCTTCATCCATCCCCTGACTCCATACTAGCACCAACGGGCTGCTAAAGCGTTTCGCAGAAAACACCAAGGAACCTGTTTCTCACTCCAAGCACAAAGCGTGCGCAGCACGAGTCTTGGCACAGCAAAACACTTCCTTTGGCATGCCCTTTGCAGCCTCACTCCAAACGGGGCTCTCCGCTTCATCCATCCCCTGACTCCATACTAGCACCAACGGGCTGCTAAAGCGTTTCGCAGAAAACACCAAGGAACCTGTTTCTCACTCCAAGCACAAAGCGTGCGCAGCACGAGTCTTGGCACAGCAAAACACTTCCTTTGGCATGCCCTTTGCAGCCTCACTCCAAACGGGGCTCTCCGCTTCATCCATCCCCTGACTCCATACTAGCACCAACGGGCTGCTAAAGCGTTTCGCAGAAAACACCAAGGAACCTGTTTCTCACTCCAAGCACAAAGCGTGCGCAGCACGAGTCTTGGCACAGCAAAACACTTCCTTTGGCATGCCCTTTGCAGCCTCACTCCAAACGGGGCTCTCCGCTTCATCCATCCCCTGACTCCATACTAGCACCAACGGGCTGCTAAAGCGTTTCGCAGAAAACACCAAGGAACCTGTTTCTCACTCCAAGCACAAAGCGTGCGCAGCACGAGTCTTGGCACAGCAAAACACTTCCTTTGGCATGCCCTTTGCAGCCTCACTCCAAACGGGGCTCTCCGCTTCATCCATCCCCTGACTCCATACTAGCACCAACGGGCTGCTAAAGCGTTTCGCAGAAAACACCAAGGAACCTGTTTCTCACTCCAAGCACAAAGCGTGCGCAGCACGAGTCTTGGCACAGCAAAACACTTCCTTTGGCATGCCCTTTGCAGCCTCACTCCAAACGGGGCTCTCCGCTTCATCCATCCCCTGACTCCATACTAGCACCAACGGGCTGCTAAAGCGTTTCGCAGAAAACACCAAGGAACCTGTTTCTCACTCCAAGCACAAAGCGTGCGCAGCACGAGTCTTGGCACAGCAAAACACTTCCTTTGGCATGCCCTTTGCAGCCTCACTCCAAACGGGGCTCTCCGCTTCATCCATCCCCTGACTCCATACTAGCACCAACGGGCTGCTAAAGCGTTTCGCAGAAAACACCAAGGAACCTGTTTCTCACTCCAAGCACAAAGCGTGCGCAGCACGAGTCTTGGCACAGCAAAACACTTCCTTTGGCATGCCCTTTGCAGCCTCACTCCAAACGGGGCTCTCCGCTTCATCCATCCCCTGACTCCATACTAGCACCAACGGGCTGCTAAAGCGTTTCGCAGAAAACACCAAGGAACCTGTTTCTCACTCCAAGCACAAAGCGTGCGCAGCACGAGTCTTGGCACAGCAAAACACTTCCTTTGGCATGCCCTTTGCAGCCTCACTCCAAACGGGGCTCTCCGCTTCATCCATCCCCTGACTCCATACTAGCACCAACGGGCTGCTAAAGCGTTTCGCAGAAAACACCAAGGAACCTGTTTCTCACTCCAAGCACAAAGCGTGCGCAGCACGAGTCTTGGCACAGCAAAACACTTCCTTTGCATGCCCTTGCAGCCTCACTCCAAACGGGGCTCTCCGCTTCATCCATCCCCTGACTCCATACTAGCACCAACGGGCTGCTAAAGCGTTTCGCAGAAAACACCAAGGAACCTGTTTCTCACTCCAAGCACAAAGCGTGCGCAGCACGAGTCTTGGCACAGCAAAAACACTTCCTTTGGCATGCCCTTTGCAGCCTCACTACTCCAAACGGGGCTCTCCGCTTCATCCATCCCCTGACTCCATACTAGCACCAACGGGCTGCTAAAGCGTTTCGCAGAAAACACCAAGGAACCTGTTTCTCACTCCAAGCACAAAGCGTGCGCAGCACGAGTCTTGGCACAGCAAAACACTTCCTTTGGCATGCCCTTTGCAGCCTCACTCCAAACGGGGCTCTCCGCTTCATCCATCCCCTGACTCCATACTAGCACCAACGGGCTGCTAAAGCGTTTCGCAGAAAACACCAAGGAACCTGTTTCTCACTCCAAGCACAAAGCGTGCGCAGCACGAGTCTTGGCACAGCAAAACACTTCCTTTGGCATGCCCTTTGCAGCCTCACTCCAAACGGGGCTCTCCGCTTCATCCATCCCCTGACTCCATACTAGCACCAACGGGCTGCTAAAGCGTTTCGCAGAAAACACCAAGGAACCTGTTTCTCACTCCAAGCACAAAGCGTGCGCAGCACGAGTCTTGGCACAGCAAAACACTTCCTTTGGCATGCCCTTTGCAGCCTCACTCCAAACGGGGCTCTCCGCTTCATCCATCCCCTGACTCCATACTAGCACCAACGGGCTGCTAAAGCGTTTCGCAGAAAACACCAAGGAACCTGTTTCTCACTCCAAGCACAAAGCGTGCGCAGCACGAGTCTTGGCACAGCAAAACACTTCCTTTGGCATGCCCTTTGCAGCCTCACTCCAAACGGGGCTCTCCGCTTCATCCATCCCCTGACTCCATACTAGCACCAACGGGCTGCTAAAGCGTTTCGCAGAAAACACCAAGGAACCTGTTTCTCACTCCAAGCACAAAGCGTGCGCAGCACGAGTCTTGGCACAGCAAAACACTTCCTTTGGCATGCCCTTTGCAGCCTCACTCCAAACGGGGCTCTCCGCTTCATCCATCCCCTGACTCCATACTAGCACCAACGGGCTGCTAAAGCGTTTCGCAGAAAACACCAAGGAACCTGTTTCTCACTCCAAGCACAAAGCGTGCGCAGCACGAGTCTTGGCACAGCAAAACACTTCCTTTGGCATGCCCTTTGCAGCCTCACTCCAAACGGGGCTCTCCGCTTCATCCATCCCCTGACTCCATACTAGCACCAACGGGCTGCTAAAGCGTTTCGCAGAAAACACCAAGGAACCTGTTTCTCACTCCAAGCACAAAGCGTGCGCAGCACGAGTCTTGGCACAGCAAAACACTTCCTTTGGCATGCCCTTTGCAGCCTCACTCCAAACGGGGCTCTCCGCTTCATCCATCCCCTGACTCCATACTAGCACCAACGGGCTGCTAAAGCGTTTCGCAGAAAACACCAAGGAACCTGTTTCTCACTCCAAGCACAAAGCGTGCGCAGCACGAGTCTTGGCACAGCAAAACACTTCCTTTGGCATGCCCTTTGCAGCCTCACTCCAAACGGGGCTCTCCGCTTCATCCATCCCCTGACTCCATACTAGCACCAACGGGCTGCTAAAGCGTTTCGCAGAAAACACCAAGGAACCTGTTTCTCACTCCAAGCACAAAGCGTGCGCAGCACGAGTCTTGGCACAGCAAAACACTTCCTTTGGCATGCCCTTTGCAGCCTCACTCCAAACGGGGCTCTCCGCTTCATCCATCCCCTGACTCCATACTAGCACCAACGGGCTGCTAAAGCGTTTCGCAGAAAACACCAAGGAACCTGTTTCTCACTCCAAGCACAAAGCGTGCGCAGCACGAGTCTTGGCACAGCAAAACACTTCCTTTGGCATGCCCTTTGCAGCCTCACTCCAAACGGGGCTCTCCGCTTCATCCATCCCCTGACTCCATACTAGCACCAACGGGCTGCTAAAGCGTTTCGCAGAAAACACCAAGGAACCTGTTTCTCACTCCAAGCACAAAGCGTGCGCAGCACGAGTCTTGGCACAGCAAAACACTTCCTTTGGCATGCCCTTTGCAGCCTCACTCCAAACGGGGCTCTCCGCTTCATCCATCCCCTGACTCCATACTAGCACCAACGGGCTGCTAAAGCGTTTCGCAGAAAACACCAAGGAACCTGTTTCTCACTCCAAGCACAAAGCGTGCGCAGCACGAGTCTTGGCACAGCAAAACACTTCCTTTGGCATGCCCTTTGCAGCCTCACTCCAAACGGGGCTCTCCGCTTCATCCATCCCCTGACTCCATACTAGCACCAACGGGCTGCTAAAGCGTTTCGCAGAAAACACCAAGGAACCTGTTTCTCACTCCAAGCACAAAGCGTGCGCAGCACGAGTCTTGGCACAGCAAAACACTTCCTTTGGCATGCCCTTTGCAGCCTCACTCCAAACGGGGCTCTCCGCTTCATCCATCCCCTGACTCCATACTAGCACCAACGGGCTGCTAAAGCGTTTCGCAGAAAACACCAAGGAACCTGTTTCTCACTCCAAGCACAAAGCGTGCGCAGCACGAGTCTTGGCACAGCAAAACACTTCCTTTGGCATGCCCTTTGCAGCCTCACTCCAAACGGGGCTCTCCGCTTCATCCATCCCCTGACTCCATACTAGCACCAACGGGCTGCTAAAGCGTTTCGCAGAAAACACCAAGGAACCTGTTTCTCACTCCAAGCACAAAGCGTGCGCAGCACGAGTCTTGGCACAGCAAAACACTTCCTTTGGCATGCCCTTTGCAGCCTCACTCCAAACGGGGCTCTCCGCTTCATCCATCCCCTGACTCCATACTAGCACCAACGGGCTGCTAAAGCGTTTCGCAGAAAACACCAAGGAACCTGTTTCTCACTCCAAGCACAAAGCGTGCGCAGCACGAGTCTTGGCACAGCAAAACACTTCCTTTGGCATGCCCTTTGCAGCCTCACTCCAAACGGGGCTCTCCGCTTCATCCATCCCCTGACTCCATACTAGCACCAACGGGCTGCTAAAGCGTTTCGCAGAAAACACCAAGGAACCTGTTTCTCACTCCAAGCACAAAGCGTGCGCAGCACGAGTCTTGGCACAGCAAAACACTTCCTTTGGCATGCCCTTTGCAGCCTCACTCCAAACGGGGCTCTCCGCTTCATCCATCCCCTGACTCCATACTAGCACCAACGGGCTGCTAAAGCGTTTCGCAGAAAACACCAAGGAACCTGTTTCTCACTCCAAGCACAAAGCGTGCGCAGCACGAGTCTTGGCACAGCAAAACACTTCCTTTGGCATGCCCTTTGCAGCCTCACTCCAAACGGGGCTCTCCGCTTCATCCATCCCCTGACTCCATACTAGCACCAACGGGCTGCTAAAGCGTTTCGCAGAAAACACCAAGGAACCTGTTTCTCACTCCAAGCACAAAGCGTGCGCAGCACGAGTCTTGGCACAGCAAAACACTTCCTTTGGCATGCCCTTTGCAGCCTCACTCCAAACGGGGCTCTCTCGCTTCATCCATCCCCTGACTCCATACTAGCACCAACGGGCTGCTAAAGCGTTTCGCAGAAAACACCAAGGAACCTGTTTCTCACTCCAAGCACAAAGCGTGCGCAGCACGAGTCTTGGCACAGCAAAACACTTCCTTTGGCATGCCCTTTGCAGCCTCACTCCAAACGGGGCTCTCCGCTTCATCCATCCCCTGACTCCATACTAGCACCAACGGGCTGCTAAAGCGTTTCGCAGAAAACACCAAGGAACCTGTTTCTCACTCCAAGCACAAAGCGTGCGCAGCACGAGTCTTGGCACAGCAAAACACTTCCTTTGGCATGCCCTTTGCAGCCTCACTCCAAACGGGGCTCTCCGCTTCATCCATCCCCTGACTCCATACTAGCACCAACGGGCTGCTAAAGCGTTTCGCAGAAAACACCAAGGAACCTGTTTCTCACTCCAAGCACAAAGCGTGCGCAGCACGAGTCTTGGCACAGCAAAACACTTCCTTTGGCATGCCCTTTGCAGCCTCACTCCAAACGGGGCTCTCCGCTTCATCCATCCCCTGACTCCATACTAGCACCAACGGGCTGCTAAAGCGTTTCGCAGAAAACACCAAGGAACCTGTTTCTCACTCCAAGCACAAAGCGTGCGCAGCACGAGTCTTGGCACAGCAAAACACTTCCTTTGGCATGCCCTTTGCAGCCTCACTCCAAACGGGGCTCTCCGCTTCATCCATCCCCTGACTCCATACTAGCACCAACGGGCTGCTAAAGCGTTTCGCAGAAAACACCAAGGAACCTGTTTCTCACTCCAAGCACAAAGCGTGCGCAGCACGAGTCTTGGCACAGCAAAACACTTCCTTTGGCATGCCCTTTGCAGCCTCACTCCAAACGGGGCTCTCCGCTTCATCCATCCCCTGACTCCATACTAGCACCAACGGGCTGCTAAAGCGTTTCGCAGAAAACACCAAGGAACCTGTTTCTCACTCCAAGCACAAAGCGTGCGCAGCACGAGTCTTGGCACAGCAAAACACTTCCTTTGGCATGCCCTTTGCAGCCTCACTCCAAACGGGGCTCTCCGCTTCATCCATCCCCTGACTCCATACTAGCACCAACGGGCTGCTAAAGCGTTTCGCAGAAAACACCAAGGAACCTGTTTCTCACTCCAAGCACAAAGCGTGCGCAGCACGAGTCTTGGCACAGCAAAACACTTCCTTTGGCATGCCCTTTGCAGCCTCACTCCAAACGGGGCTCTCCGCTTCATCCATCCCCTGACTCCATACTAGCACCAACGGGCTGCTAAAGCGTTTCGCAGAAAACACCAAGGAACCTGTTTCTCACTCCAAGCACAAAGCGTGCGCAGCACGAGTCTTGGCACAGCAAAACACTTCCTTTGGCATGCGCAGCACGAGTCTTGGCACAGCAAAACACTTCCTTTGGCATGCCCTTTGCAGCCTCACTCCAAACGGGGCTCTCCGCTTCATCCATCCCCTGACTCCATACTAGCACCAACGGGCTGCTAAAGCGTTTCGCAGAAAACACCAAGGAACCTGTTTCTCACTCCAAGCACAAAGCGTGCGCAGCACGAGTCTTGGCACAGCAAAACACTTCCTTTGGCATGCCCTTTGCAGCCTCACTCCAAACGGGGCTCTCCGCTTCATCCATCCCCTGACTCCATACTAGCACCAACGGGCTGCTAAAGCGTTTCGCAGAAAACACCAAGGAACCTGTTTCTCACTCCAAGCACAAAGCGTGCGCAGCACGAGTCTTGGCACAGCAAAACACTTCCTTTGGCATGCCCTTTGCAGCCTCACTCCAAACGGGGCTCTCCGCTTCATCCATCCCCTGACTCCATACTAGCACCAACGGGCTGCTAAAGCGTTTCGCAGAAAACACCAAGGAACCTGTTTCTCACTCCAAGCACAAAGCGTGCGCAGCACGAGTCTTGGCACAGCAAAACACTTCCTTTGGCATGCCCTTTGCAGCCTCACTCCAAACGGGGCTCTCCGCTTCATCCATCCCCTGACTCCATACTAGCACCAACGGGCTGCTAAAGCGTTTCGCAGAAAACACCAAGGAACCTGTTTCTCACTCCAAGCACAAAGCGTGCGCAGCACGAGTCTTGGCACAGCAAAACACTTCCTTTGGCATGCCCTTTGCAGCCTCACTCCAAACGGGGCTCTCCGCTTCATCCATCCCCTGACTCCATACTAGCACCAACGGGCTGCTAAAGCGTTTCGCAGAAAACACCAAGGAACCTGTTTCTCACTCCAAGCACAAAGCGTGCGCAGCACGAGTCTTGGCACAGCAAAACACTTCCTTTGGCATGCCCTTTGCAGCCTCACTCCAAACGGGGCTCTCCGCTTCATCCATCCCCTGACTCCATACTAGCACCAACGGGCTGCTAAAGCGTTTCGCAGAAAACACCAAGTGCGTTTCTGCGTTTCGCAGAAAACACCAAGGAACCTGTTTCTCACTCCAAGCACAAAGCAGTGCGCAGCACGAGTCTTGGCACAGCAAAACACTTCCTTTGGCATGCCCTTTGCAGCCTCACTCCAAACGGGGCTCTCCGCTTCATCCATCCCCTGACTCCATACTAGCACCAACGGGCTGCGTTTCTGCGTTTCGCAGAAAACACCAAGGAACCTGTTTCTCACTCCAAGCACAAAGCGTGCGCAGCACGAGTCTTGGCACAGCAAAACACTTCCTTTGGCATGCCCTTTGCAGCCTCACTCCAAACGGGGCTCTCCGCTTCATCCATCCCCTGACTCCATACTAGCACCAACGGGCTGCGTTTCTGCGTTTCGCAGAAAACACCAAGGAACCTGTTTCTCACTCCAAGCACAAAGCGTGCGCAGCACGAGTCTTGGCACAGCAAAACACTTCCTTTGGCATGCCCTTTGCAGCCTCACTCCAAACGGGGCTCTCCGCTTCATCCATCCCCTGACTCCATACTAGCACCAACGGGCTGCGTTACTGCGTTTCGCAGAAAACACCAAGGAACCTGTTTCTCACTCCAAGCACAAAGCGTGCGCAGCACGAGTCTTGGCACAGCAAAACACTTCCTTTGGCATGCCCTTTGCAGCCTCACTCCAAACGGGGCTCTCCGCTTCATCCATCCCCTGACTCCATACTAGCACCAACGGGCTGCGTTAATGCGTTTCGCAGAAAACACCAAGGAACCTGTTTCTCACTCCAAGCACAAAGCGTGCGCAGCACGAGTCTTGGCACAGCAAAACACTTCCTTTGGCATGCCCTTTGCAGCCTCACTCCAAACGGGGCTCTCCGCTTCATCCATCCCCTGACTCCATACTAGCACCAACGGGCTGCGTTAAGCGTTTCGCAGAAAACACCAAGGAACCTGTTTCTCACTCCAAGCACAAAGCGTGCGCAGCACGAGTCTTGGCACAGCAAAACACTTCCTTTGGCATGCCCTTTGCAGCCTCACTCCAAACGGGGCTCTCCGCTTCATCCATCCCCTGACTCCATACTAGCACCAACGGGCTGCGTTTCTGCGTTTCGCAGAAAACACCAAGGAACCTGTTTCTCACTCCAAGCACAAAGCGTGCGCAGCACGAGTCTTGGCACAGCAAAACACTTCCTTTGGCATGCCCTTTGCAGCCTCACTCCAAACGGGGCTCTCCGCTTCATCCATCCCCTGACTCCATACTAGCACCAACGGGCTGCGTTTCTGCGTTTCGCAGAAAACACCAAGGAACCTGTTTCTCACTCCAAGCACAAAGCGTGCGCAGCACGAGTCTTGGCACAGCAAAACACTTCCTTTGGCATGCCCTTTGCAGCCTCACTCCAAACGGGGCTCTCCGCTTCATCCATCCCCTGACTCCATACTAGCACCAACGGGCTGCTAAAGCGTTTCGCAGAAAACACCAAGGAACCTGTTTCTCACTCCAACCACAAAGCGTGCGCAGCACGAGTCTTGGCACAGCAAAACATTTCCTTTGGCATGCCCTTTGCAGCCTCACTCCAAACGGGGCTCTCCGCTTCATCCATCCCCTGACTCCATACTAGCACCAACGGGCTGCGTTTCTGCGTTTCGCAGAAAACACCAAGGAACCTGTTTCTCACTCCAAGCACAAAGCGTGCGCAGCACGAGTCTTGGCACAGCAAAACACTTCCTTTGGCATGCCCTTTGCAGCCTCACTCCAAACGGGGCTCTCCGCTTCATCCATCCCCTGACTCCATACTAGCACCAACGGGCTGCTAAAGCGTTTCGCAGAAAACACCAAGGAACCTGTTTCTCACTCCAAGCACAAAGCGTGCGCAGCACGAGTCTTGGCACAGCAAAACACTTCCTTTGGCATGCCCTTTGCAGCCTCACTCCAAACGGGGCTCTCCGCTTCATCCATCCCCTGACTCCATACTAGCACCAACGGGCTGCTAAAGCGTTTCGCAGAAAACACCAAGGAACCTGTTTCTCACTCCAAGCACAAAGCGTGCGCAGCACGAGTCTTGGCACAGCAAAACACTTCCTTTGGCATGCCCTTTGCAGCCTCACTCCAAACGGGGCTCTCCGCTTCATCCATCCCCTGACTCCATACTAGCACCAACGGGCTGCGTTTCTGCGTTTCGCAGAAAACACCAAGGAACCTGTTTCTCACTCCAAGCACAAAGCGTGCGCAGCACGAGTCTTGGCACAGCAAAACACTTCCTTTGGCATGCCCTTTGCAGCCTCACTCCAAACGGGGCTCTCCGCTTCATCCATCCCCTGACTCCATACTAGCACCAACGGGCTGCGTTTCTGCGTTTCGCAGAAAACACCAAGGAACCTGTTTCTCACTCCAAGCACAAAGCGTGCGCAGCACGAGTCTTGGCACAGCAAAACACTTCCTTTGGCATGCCCTTTGCAGCCTCACTCCAAACGGGGCTCTCCGCTTCATCCATCCCCTGACTCCATACTAGCACCAACGGGCTGCTAAAGCGTTTCGCAGAAAACACCAAGGAACCTGTTTCTCACTCCAAGCACAAAGCGTGCGCAGCACGAGTCTTGGCACAGCAAAACACTTCCTTTGGCATGCCCTTTGCAGCCTCACTCCAAACGGGGCTCTCCGCTTCATCCATCCCCTGACTCCATACTAGCACCAACGGGCTGCTAAAGCGTTTCGCAGAAAACACCAAGGAACCTGTTTCTCACTCCAAGCACAAAGCGTGCGCAGCACGAGTCTTGGCACAGCAAAACACTTCCTTTGGCATGCCCTTTGCAGCCTCACTCCAAACGGGGCTCTCCGCTTCATCCATCCCCTGACTCCATACTAGCACCAACGGGCTGCTAAAGCGTTTCGCAGAAAACACCAAGGAACCTGTTTCTCACTCCAAGCACAAAGCGTGCGCAGCACGAGTCTTGGCACAGCAAAACACTTCCTTTGGCATGCCCTTTGCAGCCTCACTCCAAACGGGGCTCTCCGCTTCATCCATCCCCTGACTCCATACTAGCACCAACGGGCTGCTAAAGCGTTTCGCAGAAAACACCAAGGAACCTGTTTCTCACTCCAAGCACAAAGCGTGCGCAGCACGAGTCTTGGCACAGCAAAACACTTCCTTTGGCATGCCCTTTGCAGCCTCACTCCAAACGGGGCTCTCCGCTTCATCCATCCCCTGACTCCATACTAGCACCAACGGGCTGCTAAAGCGTTTCGCAGAAAACACCAAGGAACCTGTTTCTCACTCCAAGCACAAAGCGTGCGCAGCACGAGTCTTGGCACAGCAAAACACTTCCTTTGGCATGCCCTTTGCAGCCTCACTCCAAACGGGGCTCTCCGCTTCATCCATCCCCTGACTCCATACTAGCACCAACGGGCTGCTAAAGCGTTTCGCAGAAAACACCAAGGAACCTGTTTCTCACTCCAAGCACAAAGCGTGCGCAGCACGAGTCTTGGCACAGCAAAACACTTCCTTTGGCATGCCCTTTGCAGCCTCACTCCAAACGGGGCTCTCCGCTTCATCCATCCCCTGACTCCATACTAGCACCAACGGGCTGCTAAAGCGTTTCGCAGAAAACACCAAGGAACCTGTTTCTCACTCCAAGCACAAAGCGTGCGCAGCACGAGTCTTGGCACAGCAAAACACTTCCTTTGGCATGCCCTTTGCAGCCTCACTCCAAACGGGGCTCTCCGCTTCATCCATCCCCTGACTCCATACTAGCACCAACGGGCTGCTAAAGCGTTTCGCAGAAAACACCAAGGAACCTGTTTCTCACTCCAAGCACAAAGCGTGCGCAGCACGAGTCTTGGCACAGCAAAACACTTCCTTTGGCATGCCCTTTGCAGCCTCACTCCAAACGGGGCTCTCCGCTTCATCCATCCCCTGACTCCATACTAGCACCAACGGGCTGCTAAAGCGTTTCGCAGAAAACACCAAGGAACCTGTTTCTCACTCCAAGCACAAAGCGTGCGCAGCACGAGTCTTGGCACAGCAAAACACTTCCTTTGGCATGCCCTTTGCAGCCTCACTCCAAACGGGGCTCTCCGCTTCATCCATCCCCTGACTCCATACTAGCACCAACGGGCTGCTAAAGCGTTTCGCAGAAAACACCAAGGAACCTGTTTCTCACTCCAAGCACAAAGCGTGCGCAGCACGAGTCTTGGCACAGCAAAACACTTCCTTTGGCATGCCCTTTGCAGCCTCACTCCAAACGGGGCTCTCCGCTTCATCCATCCCCTGACTCCATACTAGCACCAACGGGCTGCTAAAGCGTTTCGCAGAAAACACCAAGGAACCTGTTTCTCACTCCAAGCACAAAGCGTGCGCAGCACGAGTCTTGGCACAGCAAAACACTTCCTTTGGCATGCCCTTTGCAGCCTCACTCCAAACGGGGCTCTCCGCTTCATCCATCCCCTGACTCCATACTAGCACCAACGGGCTGCTAAAGCGTTTCGCAGAAAACACCAAGGAACCTGTTTCTCACTCCAAGCACAAAGCGTGCGCAGCACGAGTCTTGGCACAGCAAAACACTTCCTTTGGCATGCCCTTTGCAGCCTCACTCCAAACGGGGCTCTCCGCTTCATCCATCCCCTGACTCCATACTAGCACCAACGGGCTGCTAAAGCGTTTCGCAGAAAACACCAAGGAACCTGTTTCTCACTCCAAGCACAAAGCGTGCGCAGCACGAGTCTTGGCACAGCAAAACACTTCCTTTGGCATGCCCTTTGCAGCCTCACTCCAAACGGGGCTCTCCGCTTCATCCATCCCCTGACTCCATACTAGCACCAACGGGCTGCTAAAGCGTTTCGCAGAAAACACCAAGGAACCTGTTTCTCACTCCAAGCACAAAGCGTGCGCAGCACGAGTCTTGGCACAGCAAAACACTTCCTTTGGCATGCCCTTTGCAGCCTCACTCCAAACGGGGCTCTCCGCTTCATCCATCCCCTGACTCCATACTAGCACCAACGGGCTGCTAAAGCGTTTCGCAGAAAACACCAAGGAACCTGTTTCTCACTCCAAGCACAAAGCGTGCGCAGCACGAGTCTTGGCACAGCAAAACACTTCCTTTGGCATGCCCTTTGCAGCCTCACTCCAAACGGGGCTCTCCGCTTCATCCATCCCCTGACTCCATACTAGCACCAACGGGCTGCTAAAGCGTTTCTCAGAAAACACCAAGGAACCTGTTTCTCACTCCAAGCACAAAGCGTGCGCAGCACGAGTCTTGGCACAGCAAAACACTTCCTTTGGCATGCCCTTTGCAGCCTCACTCCAAACGGGGCTCTCCGCTTCATCCATCCCCTGACTCCATACTAGCACCAACGGGCTGCTAAAGCGTTTCGCAGAAAACACCAAGGAACCTGTTTCTCACTCCAAGCACAAAGCGTGCGCAGCACGAGTCTTGGCACAGCAAAACACTTCCTTTGGCATGCCCTTTGCAGCCTCACTCCAAACGGGGCTCTCCGCTTCATCCATCCCCTGACTCCATACTAGCACCAACGGGCTGCTAAAGCGTTTCGCAGAAAACACCAAGGAACCTGTTTCTCACTCCAAGCACAAAGCGTGCGCAGCACGAGTCTTGGCACAGCAAAACACTTCCTTTGGCATGCCCTTTGCAGCCTCACTCCAAACGGGGCTCTCCGCTTCATCCATCCCCTGACTCCATACTAGCACCAACGGGCTGCTAAAGCGTTTCGCAGAAAACACCAAGGAACCTGTTTCTCACTCCAAGCACAAAGCGTGCGCAGCACGAGTCTTGGCACAGCAAAACACTTCCTTTGGCATGCCCTTTGCAGCCTCACTCCAAACGGGGCTCTCCGCTTCATCCATCCCCTGACTCCATACTAGCACCAACGGGCTGCTAAAGCGTTTCGCAGAAAACACCAAGGAACCTGTTTCTCACTCCAAGCACAAAGCGTGCGCAGCACGAGTCTTGGCACAGAAAAACACTTCCTTTGGCATGCCCTTTGCAGCCTCACTCCAAACGGGGCTCTCCGCTTCATCCATCCCCTGACTCCATACTAGCACCAACGGGCTGCTAAAGCGTTTCGCAGAAAACACCAAGGAACCTGTTTCTCACTCCAAGCACAAAGCGTGCGCAGCACGAGTCTTGGCACAGCAAAACACTTCCTTTGGCATGCCCTTTGCAGCCTCACTCCAAACGGGGCTCTCCGCTTCATCCATCCCCTGACTCCATACTAGCACCAACGGGCTGCTAAAGCGTTTCGCAGAAAACACCAAGGAACCTGTTTCTCACTCCAAGCACAAAGCGTGCGCAGCACGAGTCTTGGCACAGCAAAACACTTCCTTTGGCATGCCCTTTGCAGCCTCACTCCAAACGGGGCTCTCCGCTTCATCCATCCCCTGACTCCATACTAGCACCAACGGGCTGCTAAAGCGTTTCGCAGAAAACACCAAGGAACCTGTTTCTCACTCCAAGCACAAAGCGTGCGCAGCACGAGTCTTGGCACAGCAAAACACTTCCTTTGGCATGCCCTTTGCAGCCTCACTCCAAACGGGGCTCTCCGCTTCATCCATCCCCTGACTCCATACTAGCACCAACGGGCTGCTAAAGCGTTTCGCAGAAAACACCAAGGAACCTGTTTCTCACTCCAAGCACAAAGCGTGCGCAGCACGAGTCTTGGCACAGCAAAACACTTCCTTTGGCATGCCCTTTGCAGCCTCACTCCAAACGGGGCTCTCCGCTTCATCCATCCCCTGACTCCATACTAGCACCAACGGGCTGCTAAAGCGTTTCGCAGAAAACACCAAGGAACCTGTTTCTCACTCCAAGCACAAAGCGTGCGCAGCACGAGTCTTGGCACAGCAAAACACTTCCTTTGGCATGCCCTTTGCAGCCTCACTCCAAACGGGGCTCTCCGCTTCATCCATCCCCTGACTCCATACTAGCACCAACGGGCTGCTAAAGCGTTTCGCAGAAAACACCAAGGAACCTGTTTCTCACTCCAAGCACAAAGCGTGCGCAGCACGAGTCTTGGCACAGCAAAACACTTCCTTTGGCATGCCCTTTGCAGCCTCACTCCAAACGGGGCTCTCCGCTTCATCCATCCCCTGACTCCATACTAGCACCAACGGGCTGCTAAAGCGTTTCGCAGAAAACACCAAGGAACCTGTTTCTCACTCCAAGCACAAAGCGTGCGCAGCACGAGTCTTGGCACAGCAAAACACTTCCTTTGGCATGCCCTTTGCAGCCTCACTCCAAACGGGGCTCTCCGCTTCATCCATCCCCTGACTCCATACTAGCACCAACGGGCTGCTAAAGCGTTTCGCAGAAAACACCAAGGAACCTGTTTCTCACTCCAAGCACAAAGCGTGCGCAGCACGAGTCTTGGCACAGCAAAACACTTCCTTTGGCATGCCCTTTGCAGCCTCACTCCAAACGGGGCTCTCCGCTTCATCCATCCCCTGACTCCATACTAGCACCAACGGGCTGCTAAAGCGTTTCGCAGAAAACACCAAGGAACCTGTTTCTCACTCCAAGCACAAAGCGTGCGCAGCACGAGTCTTGGCACAGCAAAACACTTCCTTTGGCATGCCCTTTGCAGCCTCACTCCAAACGGGGCTCTCCGCTTCATCCATCCCCTGACTCCATACTAGCACCAACGGGCTGCTAAAGCGTTTCGCAGAAAACACCAAGGAACCTGTTTCTCACTCCAAGCACAAAGCGTGCGCAGCACGAGTCTTGGCACAGCAAAACACTTCCTTTGGCATGCCCTTTGCAGCCTCACTCCAAACGGGGCTCTCCGCTTCATCCATCCCCTGACTCCATACTAGCACCAACGGGCTGCTAAAGCGTTTCGCAGAAAACACCAAGGAACCTGTTTCTCACTCCAAGCACAAAGCGTGCGCAGCACGAGTCTTGGCACAGCAAAACACTTCCTTTGGCATGCCCTTTGCAGCCTCACTCCAAACGGGGCTCTCCGCTTCATCCATCCCCTGACTCCATACTAGCACCAACGGGCTGCTAAAGCGTTTCGCAGAAAACACCAAGGAACCTGTTTCTCACTCCAAGCACAAAGCGTGCGCAGCACGAGTCTTGGCACAGCAAAACACTTCCTTTGGCATGCCCTTTGCAGCCTCACTCCAAACGGGGCTCTCCGCTTCATCCATCCCCTGACTCCATACTAGCACCAACGGGCTGCTAAAGCGTTTCGCAGAAAACACCAAGGAACCTGTTTCTCACTCCAAGCACAAAGCGTGCGCAGCACGAGTCTTGGCACAGCAAAACACTTCCTTTGGCATGCCCTTTGCAGCCTCACTCCAAACGGGGCTCTCCGCTTCATCCATCCCCTGACTCCATACTAGCACCAACGGGCTGCTAAAGCGTTTCGCAGAAAACACCAAGGAACCTGTTTCTCACTCCAAGCACAAAGCGTGCGCAGCACGAGTCTTGGCACAGCAAAACACTTCCTTTGGCATGCCCTTTGCAGCCTCACTCCAAACGGGGCTCTCCGCTTCATCCATCCCCTGACTCCATACTAGCACCAACGGGCTGCTAAAGCGTTTCGCAGAAAACACCAAGGAACCTGTTTCTCACTCCAAGCACAAAGCGTGCGCAGCACGAGTCTTGGCACAGCAAAACACTTCCTTTGGCATGCCCTTTGCAGCCTCACTCCAAACGGGGCTCTCCGCTTCATCCATCCCCTGACTCCATACTAGCACCAACGGGCTGCTAAAGCGTTTCGCAGAAAACACCAAGGAACCTGTTTCTCACTCCAAGCACAAAGCGTGCGCAGCACGAGTCTTGGCACAGCAAAACACTTCCTTTGGCATGCCCTTTGCAGCCTCACTCCAAACGGGGCTCTCCGCTTCATCCATCCCCTGACTCCATACTAGCACCAACGGGCTGCTAAAGCGTTTCGCAGAAAACACCAAGGAACCTGTTTCTCACTCCAAGCACAAAGCGTGCGCAGCACGAGTCTTGGCACAGCAAAACACTTCCTTTGGCATGCCCTTTGCAGCCTCACTCCAAACGGGGCTCTCCGCTTCATCCATCCCCTGACTCCATACTAGCACCAACGGGCTGCTAAAGCGTTTCGCAGAAAACACCAAGGAACCTGTTTCTCACTCCAAGCACAAAGCGTGCGCAGCACGAGTCTTGGCACAGCAAAACACTTCCTTTGGCATGCCCTTTGCAGCCTCACTCCAAACGGGGCTCTCCGCTTCATCCATCCCCTGACTCCATACTAGCACCAACGGGCTGCTAAAGCGTTTCGCAGAAAACACCAAGGAACCTGTTTCTCACTCCAAGCACAAAGCGTGCGCAGCACGAGTCTTGGCACAGCAAAACACTTCCTTTGGCATGCCCTTTGCAGCCTCACTCCAAACGGGGCTCTCCGCTTCATCCATCCCCTGACTCCATACTAGCACCAACGGGCTGCTAAAGCGTTTCGCAGAAAACACCAAGGAACCTGTTTCTCACTCCAAGCACAAAGCGTGCGCAGCACGAGTCTTGGCACAGCAAAACACTTCCTTTGGCATGCCCTTTGCAGCCTCACTCCAAACGGGGCTCTCCGCTTCATCCATCCCCTGACTCCATACTAGCACCAACGGGCTGCTAAAGCGTTTCGCAGAAAACACCAAGGAACCTGTTTCTCACTCCAAGCACAAAGCGTGCGCAGCACGAGTCTTGGCACAGCAAAACACTTCCTTTGGCATGCCCTTTGCAGCCTCACTCCAAACGGGGCTCTCCGCTTCATCCATCCCCTGACTCCATACTAGCACCAACGGGCTGCTAAAGCGTTTCGCAGAAAACACCAAGGAACCTGTTTCTCACTCCAAGCACAAAGCGTGCGCAGCACGAGTCTTGGCACAGCAAAACACTTCCTTTGGCATGCCCTTTGCAGCCTCACTCCAAACGGGGCTCTCCGCTTCATCCATCCCCTGACTCCATACTAGCACCAACGGGCTGCTAAAGCGTTTCGCAGAAAACACCAAGGAACCTGTTTCTCACTCCAAGCACAAAGCGTGCGCAGCACGAGTCTTGGCACAGCAAAACACTTCCTTTGGCATGCCCTTTGCAGCCTCACTCCAAACGGGGCTCTCCGCTTCATCCATCCCCTGACTCCATACTAGCACCAACGGGCTGCTAAAGCGTTTCGCAGAAAACACCAAGGAACCTGTTTCTCACTCCAAGCACAAAGCGTGCGCAGCACGAGTCTTGGCACAGCAAAACACTTCCTTTGGCATGCCCTTTGCAGCCTCACTCCAAACGGGGCTCTCCGCTTCATCCATCCCCTGACTCCATACTAGCACCAACGGGCTGCTAAAGCGTTTCGCAGAAAACACCAAGGAACCTGTTTCTCACTCCAAGCACAAAGCGTGCGCAGCACGAGTCTTGGCACAGCAAAACACTTCCTTTGGCATGCCCTTTGCAGCCTCACTCCAAACGGGGCTCTCCGCTTCATCCATCCCCTGACTCCATACTAGCACCAACGGGCTGCTAAAGCGTTTCGCAGAAAACACCAAGGAACCTGTTTCTCACTCCAAGCACAAAGCGTGCGCAGCACGAGTCTTGGCACAGCAAAACACTTCCTTTGGCATGCCCTTTGCAGCCTCACTCCAAACGGGGCTCTCCGCTTCATCCATCCCCTGACTCCATACTAGCACCAACGGGCTGCTAAAGCGTTTCGCAGAAAACACCAAGGAACCTGTTTCTCACTCCAAGCACAAAGCGTGCGCAGCACGAGTCTTGGCACAGCAAAACACTTCCTTTGGCATGCCCTTTGCAGCCTCACTCCAAACGGGGCTCTCCGCTTCATCCATCCCCTGACTCCATACTAGCACCAACGGGCTGCTAAAGCGTTTCGCAGAAAACACCAAGGAACCTGTTTCTCACTCCAAGCACAAAGCGTGCGCAGCACGAGTCTTGGCACAGCAAAACACTTCCTTTGGCATGCCCTTTGCAGCCTCACTCCAAACGGGGCTCTCCGCTTCATCCATCCCCTGACTCCATACTAGCACCAACGGGCTGCTAAAGCGTTTCGCAGAAAACACCAAGGAACCTGTTTCTCACTCCAAGCACAAAGCGTGCGCAGCACGAGTCTTGGCACAGCAAAACACTTCCTTTGGCATGCCCTTTGCAGCCTCACTCCAAACGGGGCTCTCCGCTTCATCCATCCCCTGACTCCATACTAGCACCAACGGGCTGCTAAAGCGTTTCGCAGAAAACACCAAGGAACCTGTTTCTCACTCCAAGCACAAAGCGTGCGCAGCACGAGTCTTGGCACAGCAAAACACTTCCTTTGGCATGCCCTTTGCAGCCTCACTCCAAACGGGGCTCTCCGCTTCATCCATCCCCTGACTCCATACTAGCACCAACGGGCTGCTAAAGCGTTTCGCAGAAAACACCAAGGAACCTGTTTCTCACTCCAAGCACAAAGCGTGCGCAGCACGAGTCTTGGCACAGCAAAACACTTCCTTTGGCATGCCCTTTGCAGCCTCACTCCAAACGGGGCTCTCCGCTTCATCCATCCCCTGACTCCATACTAGCACCAACGGGCTGCTAAAGCGTTTCGCAGAAAACACCAAGGAACCTGTTTCTCACTCCAAGCACAAAGCGTGCGCAGCACGAGTCTTGGCACAGCAAAACACTTCCTTTGGCATGCCCTTTGCAGCCTCACTCCAAACGGGGCTCTCCGCTTCATCCATCCCCTGACTCCATACTAGCACCAACGGGCTGCTAAAGCGTTTCGCAGAAAACACCAAGGAACCTGTTTCTCACTCCAAGCACAAAGCGTGCGCAGCACGAGTCTTGGCACAGCAAAACACTTCCTTTGGCATGCCCTTTGCAGCCTCACTCCAAACGGGGCTCTCCGCTTCATCCATCCCCTGACTCCATACTAGCACCAACGGGCTGCTAAAGCGTTTCGCAGAAAACACCAAGGAACCTGTTTCTCACTCCAAGCACAAAGCGTGCGCAGCACGAGTCTTGGCACAGCAAAACACTTCCTTTGGCATGCCCTTTGCAGCCTCACTCCAAACGGGGCTCTCCGCTTCATCCATCCCCTGACTCCATACTAGCACCAACGGGCTGCTAAAGCGTTTCGCAGAAAACACCAAGGAACCTGTTTCTCACTCCAAGCACAAAGCGTGCGCAGCACGAGTCTTGGCACAGCAAAACACTTCCTTTGGCATGCCCTTTGCAGCCTCACTCCAAACGGGGCTCTCCGCTTCATCCATCCCCTGACTCCATACTAGCACCAACGGGCTGCTAAAGCGTTTCGCAGAAAACACCAAGGAACCTGTTTCTCACTCCAAGCACAAAGCGTGCGCAGCACGAGTCTTGGCACAGCAAAACACTTCCTTTGGCATGCCCTTTGCAGCCTCACTCCAAACGGGGCTCTCCGCTTCATCCATCCCCTGACTCCATACTAGCACCAACGGGCTGCTAAAGCGTTTCGCAGAAAACACCAAGGAACCTGTTTCTCACTCCAAGCACAAAGCGTGCGCAGCACGAGTCTTGGCACAGCAAAACACTTCCTTTGGCATGCCCTTTGCAGCCTCACTCCAAACGGGGCTCTCCGCTTCATCCATCCCCTGACTCCATACTAGCACCAACGGGCTGCTAAAGCGTTTCGCAGAAAACACCAAGGAACCTGTTTCTCACTCCAAGCACAAAGCGTGCGCAGCACGAGTCTTGGCACAGCAAAACACTTCCTTTGGCATGCCCTTTGCAGCCTCACTCCAAACGGGGCTCTCCGCTTCATCCATCCCCTGACTCCATACTAGCACCAACGGGCTGCTAAAGCGTTTCGCAGAAAACACCAAGGAACCTGTTTCTCACTCCAAGCACAAAGCGTGCGCAGCACGAGTCTTGGCACAGCAAAACACTTCCTTTGGCATGCCCTTTGCAGCCTCACTCCAAACGGGGCTCTCCGCTTCATCCATCCCCTGACTCCATACTAGCACCAACGGGCTGCTAAAGCGTTTCGCAGAAAACACCAAGGAACCTGTTTCTCACTCCAAGCACAAAGCGTGCGCAGCACGAGTCTTGGCACAGCAAAACACTTCCTTTGGCATGCCCTTTGCAGCCTCACTCCAAACGGGGCTCTCCGCTTCATCCATCCCCTGACTCCATACTAGCACCAACGGGCTGCTAAAGCGTTTCGCAGAAAACACCAAGGAACCTGTTTCTCACTCCAAGCACAAAGCGTGCGCAGCACGAGTCTTGGCACAGCAAAACACTTCCTTTGGCATGCCCTTTGCAGCCTCACTCCAAACGGGGCTCTCCGCTTCATCCATCCCCTGACTCCATACTAGCACCAACGGGCTGCTAAAGCGTTTCGCAGAAAACACCAAGCACCAACGGGCTGCTAAAGCGTTTCGCAGAAAACACCAAGGAACCTGTTTCTCTCTCCAAGCACAAAGCGTGCGCAGCACGAGTCTTGGCACAGCAAAACATTTCCTTTGGCATGCCCTTTGCAGCCTCACTCCAAACGGGGCTCTCCGCTTCATCCATCCCCTGACTCCATACTAGCACTAACGGGCTGCGTTTCTGCGTTTCGCAGAAAACACCAAGGAACCTGTTTCTCACTCCAAGCACAAAGCGTGCGCAGCACGAGTCTTGGCACAGCAAAACACTTCCTTTGGCATGCCCTTTGCAGCCTCACTCCAAACGGGGCTCTCCGCTTCATCCATCCCCTGACTCCATACTAGCACCAACGGGCTGCTAAAGCGTTTCGCAGAAAACACCAAGGAACCTGTTTCTCACTCCAAGCACAAAGCGTGCGCAGCACGAGTCTTGGCACAGCAAAACACTTCCTTTGGCATGCCCTTTGCAGCCTCACTCCAAACGGGGCTCTCCGCTTCATCCATCCCCTGACTCCATACTAGCACCAACGGGCTGCGTTTCTGCGTTTCGCAGAAAACACCAAAGAACCTGTTTCTCACTCCAAGCACAAAGCGTGCGCAGCACGAGTCTTGGCACAGCAAAACACTTCCTTTGGCATGCCCTTTGCAGCCTCACTCCAAATGGGGCTCTCCGCTTCATCCATCCCCTGACTCCATACTAGCACCAACGGGCTGCTAAAGCGTTTCGCAGAAAACACCAAGGAACCTGTTTCTCACTCCAAGCACAAAGCGTGCGCAGCACGAGTCTTGGCACAGCAAAACACTTCCTTTGGCATGCCCTTTGCAGCCTCACTCCAAACGGGGCTCTCCGCTTCATCCATCCCCTGACTCCATACTAGCACCAACGGGCTGCGTTTCTGCGTTTCGCAGAAAACACCAAGGAACCTGTTTCTCACTCCAAGCACAAAGCGTGCGCAGCACGAGTCTTGGCACAGCAAAACACTTCCTTTGGCATGCCCTTTGCAGCCTCACTCCAAACGGGGCTCTCCGCTTCATCCATCCCCTGACTCCATACTAGCACCAACGGGCTGCGTTTCTGCGTTTCGCAGAAAACACCAAGGAACCTGTTTCTCACTCCAAGCACAAAGCGTGCGCAGCACGAGTCTTGGCACAGCAAAACACTTCCTTTGGCATGCCCTTTGCAGCCTCACTCCAAACGGGGCTCTCCGCTTCATCCATCCCCTGACTCCATACTAGCACCAACGGGCTGCGTTTCTGCGTTTCGCAGAAAACACCAAGGAACCTGTTTCTCACTCCAAGCACAAAGCGTGCGCAGCACGAGTCTTGGCACAGCAAAACACTTCCTTTGGCATGCCCTTTGCAGCCTCACTCCAAACGGGGCTCTCCGCTTCATCCATCCCCTGACTCCATACTAGCACCAACGGGCTGCTAAAGCGTTTCGCAGAAAACACCAAGGAACCTGTTTCTCACTCCAAGCACAAAGCGTGCGCAGCACGAGTCTTGGCACAGCAAAACACTTCCTTTGGCATGCCCTTTGCAGCCTCACTCCAAACGGGGCTCTCCGCTTCATCCATCCCCTGACTCCATACTAGCACCAACGGGCTGCGTTTCTGCGTTTCGCAGAAAACACCAAGGAACCTGTTTCTCACTCCAAGCACAAAGCGTGCGCAGCACGAGTCTTGGCACAGCAAAACACTTCCTTTGGCATGCCCTTTGCAGCCTCACTCCAAACGGGGCTCTCCGCTTCATCCATCCCCTGACTCCATACTAGCACCAACGGGCTGCTAAAGCGTTTCGCAGAAAACACCAAGGAACCTGTTTCTCACTCCAAGCACAAAGCGTGCGCAGCACGAGTCTTGGCACAGCAAAACACTTCCTTTGGCATGCCCTTTGCAGCCTCACTCCAAACGGGGCTCTCCGCTTCATCCATCCCCTGACTCCATACTAGCACCAACGGGCTGCTAAAGCGTTTCGCAGAAAACACCAAGGAACCTGTTTCTCACTCCAAGCACAAAGCGTGCGCAGCACGAGTCTTGGCACAGCAAAACATTTCCTTTGGCATGCCCTTTGCAGCCTCACTCCAAACGGGGCTCTCCGCTTCATCCATCCCCTGACTCCATACTAGCACCAACGGGCTGCTAAAGCGTTTCGCAGAAAACACCAAGGAACCTGTTTCTCACTCCAAGCACAAAGCGTGCGCAGCACGAGTCTTGGCACAGCAAAACACTTCCTTTGGCATGCCCTTTGCAGCCTCACTCCAAACGGGGCTCTCCGCTTCATCCATCCCCTGACTCCATACTAGCACCAACGGGCTGCGTTTCTGCGTTTCGCAGAAAACACCAAGGAACCTGTTTCTCACTCCAAGCACAAAGCGTGCGCAGCACGAGTCTTGGCACAGCAAAACACTTCCTTTGGCATGCCCTTTGCAGCCTCACTCCAAACGGGGCTCTCCGCTTCATCCATCCCCTGACTCCATACTAGCACCAACGGGCTGCGTTTCTGCGTTTCGCAGAAAACACCAAGGAACCTGTTTCTCACTCCAAGCACAAAGCGTGCGCAGCACGAGTCTTGGCACAGCAAAACACTTCTCTTGGCATGCCCTTTGCAGCCTCACTCCAAACGGGGCTCTCCGCTTCATCCATCCCCTGACTCCATACTAGCACCAACGGGCTGCTAAAGCGTTTCGCAGAAAACACCAAGGAACCTGTTTCTCACTCCAAGCACAAAGCGTGCGCAGCACGAGTCTTGGCACAGCAAAACACTTCCTTTGGCATGCCCTTTGCAGCCTCACTCCAAACGGGGCTCTCCGCTTCATCCATCCCCTGACTCCATACTAGCACCAACGGGCTGCGTTTCTGCGTTTCGCAGAAAACACCAAGGAACCTGTTTCTCACTCCAACCACAAAGCGTGCGCAGCACGAGTCTTGGCACAGCAAAACACTTCTCTTGGCATGCCCTTTGCAGCCTCACTCCAAACGGGGCTCTCCGCTTCATCCATCCCCTGACTCCATACTAGCACCAACGGGCTGCGTTTCTGCGTTTCGCAGAAAACACCAAGGAACCTGTTTCTCACTCCAAGCACAAAGCGTGCGCAGCACGAGTCTTGGCACAGCAAAACACTTCCTTTGGCATGCCCTTTGCAGCCTCACTCCAAACGGGGCTCTCCGCTTCATCCATCCCCTGACTCCATACTAGCACCAACGGGCTGCGTTTCTGCGTTTCGCAGAAAACACCAAGGAACCTGTTTCTCACTCCAAGCACAAAGCGTGCGCAGCACGAGTCTTGGCACAGCAAAACACTTCCTTTGGCATGCCCTTTGCAGCCTCACTCCAAACGGGGCTCTCCGCTTCATCCATCCCCTGACTCCATACTAGCACCAACGGGCTGCGTTTCTGCGTTTCGCAGAAAACACCAAGGAACCTGTTTCTCACTCCAAGCACAAAGCGTGCGCAGCACGAGTCTTGGCACAGCAAAACACTTCCTTTGGCATGCCCTTTGCAGCCTCACTCCAAACGGGGCTCTCCGCTTCATCCATCCCCTGACTCCATACTAGCACCAACGGGCTGCGTTTCTGCGTTTCGCAGAAAACACCAAGGAACCTGTTTCTCTCTCCAAGCACAAAGCATGCGCAGCACGAGTCTTGGCACAGCAAAACATTTCCTTTGGCATGCCCTTTGCAGCCTCACTCCAAACGGGGCTCTCCGCTTCATCCATCCCCTGACTCCATACTAGCACCAACGGGCTGCGTTTCTGCGTTTCGCAGAAAACACCAAGGAACCTGTTTCTCACTCCAAGCACAAAGCGTGCGCAGCACGAGTCTTGGCACAGCAAAACACTTCCTTTGGCATGCCCTTTGCAGCCTCACTCCAAACGGGGCTCTCCGCTTCATCCATCCCCTGACTCCATACTAGCACCAACGGGCTGCGTTTCTGCGTTTCGCAGAAAACACCAAGGAACCTGTTTCTCACTCCAAGCACAAAGCGTGCGCAGCACGAGTCTTGGCACAGCAAAACACTTCCTTTGGCATGCCCTTTGCAGCCTCACTCCAAATGGGGCTCTCCGCTTCATCCATCCCCTGACTCCATACTAGCACCAACGGGCTGCGTTTCTGCGTTTCGCAGAAAACACCAAGGAACCTGTTTCTCACTCCAAGCACAAAGCATGCGCAGCACGAGTCTTGGCACAGCAAAACACTTCCTTTGGCATGCCCTTTGCAGCCTCACTCCAAACGGGGCTCTCCGCTTCATCCATCCCCTGACTCCATACTAGCACCAACGGGCTGCTAAAGCGTTTCGCAGAAAACACCAAGGAACCTGTTTCTCACTCCAAGCACAAAGCGTGCGCAGCACGAGTCTTGGCACAGCAAAACACTTCCTTTGGCATGCCCTTTGCAGCCTCACTCCAAACGGGGCTCTCCGCTTCATCCATCCCCTGACTCCATACTAGCACCAACGGGCTGCTAAAGCGTTTCGCAGAAAACACCAAGGAACCTGTTTCTCACTCCAAGCACAAAGCGTGCGCAGCACGAGTCTTGGCACAGCAAAACACTTCCTTTGGCATGCCCTTTGCAGCCTCACTCCAAACGGGGCTCTCCGCTTCATCCATCCCCTGACTCCATACTAGCACCAACGGGCTGCGTTTCTGCGTTTCGCAGAAAACACCAAGGAACCTGTTTCTCACTCCAAGCACAAAGCGTGCGCAGCACGAGTCTTGGCACAGCAAAACACTTCCTTTGGCATGCCCTTTGCAGCCTCACTCCAAACGGGGCTCTCCGCTTCATCCATCCCCTGACTCCATACTAGCACCAACGGCCTGCTAAAGCGTTTCGCAGAAAACACCAAGGAACCTGTTTCTCACTCCAAGCACAAAGCGTGCGCAGCACGAGTCTTGGCACAGCAAAACACTTCCTTTGGCATGCCCTTTGCAGCCTCACTCCAAACGGGGCTCTCCGCTTCATCCATCCCCTGACTCCATACTAGCACCAACGGGCTGCGTTTCTGCGTTTCGCAGAAAACACCAAGGAACCTGTTTCTCACTCCAAGCACAAAGCGTGCGCAGCACGAGTCTTGGCACAGCAAAACACTTCCTTTGGCATGCCCTTTGCAGCCTCACTCCAAACGGGGCTCTCCGCTTCATCCATCCCCTGACTCCATACTAGCACCAACGGGCTGCTAAAGCGTTTCGCAGAAAACACCAAGGAACCTGTTTCTCACTCCAAGCACAAAGCGTGCGCAGCACGAGTCTTGGCACAGCAAAACATTTCCTTTGGCATGCCCTTTGCAGCCTCACTCCAAACGGGGCTCTCCGCTTCATCCATCCCCTGACTCCATACTAGCACCAACGGGCTGCTAAAGCGTTTCGCAGAAAACACCAAGGAACCTGTTTCTCACTCCAAGCACAAAGCGTGCGCAGCACGAGTCTTGGCACAGCAAAACACTTCCTTTGGCATGCCCTTTGCAGCCTCACTCCAAACGGGGCTCTCCGCTTCATCCATCCCCTGACTCCATACTAGCACCAACGGGCTGCGTTTCTGCGTTTCGCAGAAAACACCAAGGAACCTGTTTCTCACTCCAAGCACAAAGCGTGCGCAGCACGAGTCTTGGCACAGCAAAACACTTCCTTTGGCATGCCCTTTGCAGCCTCACTCCAAACGGGGCTCTCCGCTTCATCCATCCCCTGACTCCATACTAGCACCAACGGGCTGCGTTTCTGCGTTTCGCAGAAAACACCAAGGAACCTGTTTCTCACTCCAAGCACAAAGCGTGCGCAGCACGAGTCTTGGCACAGCAAAACACTTCCTTTGGCATGCCCTTTGCAGCCTCACTCCAAACGGGGCTCTCCGCTTCATCCATCCCCTGACTCCATACTAGCACCAATGGGCTGCGTTTCTGCGTTTCGCAGAAAACACCAAGGAACCTGTTTCTCACTCCAAGCACAAAGCGTGCGCAGCACGAGTCTTGGCACAGCAAAACACTTCCTTTGGCATGCCCTTTGCAGCCTCACTCCAAACGGGGCTCTCCGCTTCATCCATCCCCTGACTCCATACTAGCACCAACGGGCTGCTAAAGCGTTTCGCAGAAAACACCAACGAACCTGTTTCTCACTCCAAGCACAAAGCGTGCGCAGCACGAGTCTTGGCACAGCAAAACACTTCCTTTGGCATGCCCTTTGCAGCCTCACTCCAAACGGGGCTCTCCGCTTCATCCATCCCCTGACTCCATACTAGCACCAACGGCCTGCTAAAGCGTTTCGCAGAAAACACCAAGGAACCTGTTTCTCACTCCAAGCACAAAGCGTGCGCAGCACGAGTCTTGGCACAGCAAAACACTTCCTTTGGCATGCCCTTTGCAGCCTCACTCCAAACGGGGCTCTCCGCTTCATCCATCCCCTGACTCCATACTAGCACCAACGGGCTGCTAAAGCGTTTCGCAGAAAACACCAAGGAACCTGTTTCTCACTCCAAGCACAAAGCGTGCGCAGCACGAGTCTTGGCACAGCAAAACACTTCCTTTGGCATGCCCTTTGCAGCCTCACTCCAAACGGGGCTCTCCGCTTCATCCATCCCCTGACTCCATACTAGCACCAACGGGCTGCGTTTCTGCGTTTCGCAGAAAACACCAAGGAACCTGTTTCTCACTCCAAGCACAAAGCGTGCGCAGCACGAGTCTTGGCACAGCAAAACACTTCCTTTGGCATGCCCTTTGCAGCCTCACTCTAAACGGGGCTCTCCGCTTCATCCATCCCCTGACTCCATACTAGCACCAACGGGCTGCTAAAGCGTTTCGCAGAAAACACCAAGGAACCTGTTTCTCACTCCAAGCACAAAGCGTGCGCAGCACGAGTCTTGGCACAGCAAAACACTTCCTTTGGCATGCCCTTTGCAGCCTCACTCCAAACGGGGCTCTCCGCTTCATCCATCCCCTGACTCCATACTAGCACCAACGGGCTGCTAAAGCGTTTCGCAGAAAACACCAAGGAACCTGTTTCTCACTCCAAGCACAAAGCGTGCGCAGCACGAGTCTTGGCACAGCAAAACACTTCCTTTGGCATGCCCTTTGCAGCCTCACTCCAAACGGGGCTCTCCGCTTCATCCATCCCCTGACTCCATACTAGCACCAACGGGCTGCGTTTCTGCGTTTCGCAGAAAACACCAAGGAACCTGTTTCTCACTCCAAGCACAAAGCGTGCGCAGCACGAGTCTTGGCACAGCAAAACACTTCCTTTGGCATGCCCTTTGCAGCCTCACTCCAAACGGGGCTCTCCGCTTCATCCATCCCCTGACTCCATACTAGCACCAACGGGCTGCGTTTCTGCGTTTCGCAGAAAACACCAAGGAACCTGTTTCTCACTCCAAGCACAAAGCGTGCGCAGCACGAGTCTTGGCACAGCAAAACACTTCCTTTGGCATGCCCTTTGCAGCCTCACTCCAAACGGGGCTCTCCGCTTCATCCATCCCCTCACTCCATACTAGCACCAACGGGCTGCTAAAGCGTTTCGCAGAAAACACCAAGGAACCTGTTTCTCACTCCAAGCACAAAGCGTGCGCAGCACGAGTCTTGGCACAGCAAAACATTTCCTTTGGCATGCCCTTTGCAGCCTCACTCCAAACGGGGCTCTCCGCTTCATCCATCCCCTGACTCCATACTAGCACCAACGGGCTGCTAAAGCGTTTCGCAGAAAACACCAAGGAACCTGTTTCTCACTCCAAGCACAAAGCGTGCGCAGCACGAGTCTTGGCACAGCAAAACACTTCCTTTGGCATGCCCTTTGCAGCCTCACTCCAAACGGGGCTCTCCGCTTCATCCATCCCCTGACTCCATACTAGCACCAACGGCCTGCGTTTCTGCGTTTCGCAGAAAACACCAAGGAACCTGTTTCTCACTCCAAGCACAAAGCGTGCGCAGCACGAGTCTTGGCACAGCAAAACACTTCCTTTGGCATGCCCTTTGCAGCCTCACTCCAAACGGGGCTCTCCGCTTCATCCATCCCCTGACTCCATACTAGCACCAACGGGCTGCGTTTCTGCGTTTCGCAGAAAACACCAAGGAACCTGTTTCTCACTCCAAGCACAAAGCGTGCGCAGCACGAGTCTTGGCACAGCAAAACACTTCCTTTGGCATGCCCTTTGCAGCCTCACTCCAAACGGGGCTCTCCGCTTCATCCATCCCCTGACTCCATACTAGCACCAACGGGCTGCGTTTCTGCGTTTCGCAGAAAACACCAACGAACCTGTTTCTCACTCCAAGCACAAAGCGTGCGCAGCACGAGTCTTGGCACAGCAAAACACTTCCTTTGGCATGCCCTTTGCAGCCTCACTCCAAACGGGGCTCTCCGCTTCATCCATCCCCTGACTCCATACTAGCACCAACGGGCTGCGTTTCTGCGTTTCGCAGAAAACACCAAGGAACCTGTTTCTCACTCCAAGCACAAAGCGTGCGCAGCACGAGTCTTGGCACAGCAAAACACTTCCTTTGGCATGCCCTTTGCAGCCTCACTCCAAACGGGGCTCTCCGCTTCATCCATCCCCTGACTCCATACTAGCACCAACGGGCTGCTAAAGCGTTTCGCAGAAAACACCAAGGAACCTGTTTCTCACTCCAAGCACAAAGCGTGCGCAGCACGAGTCTTGGCACAGCAAAACACTTCCTTTGGCATGCCCTTTGCAGCCTCACTCCAAACGGGGCTCTCCGCTTCATCCATCCCCTGACTCCATACTAGCACCAACGGGCTGCGTTTCTGCGTTTCGCAGAAAACACCAAGGAACCTGTTTCTCACTCCAAGCACAAAGCGTGCGCAGCACGAGTCTTGGCACAGCAAAACACTTCCTTTGGCATGCCCTTTGCAGCCTCACTCCAAACGGGGCTCTCCGCTTCATCCATCCCCTGACTCCATACTAGCACCAACGGGCTGCTAAAGCGTTTCGCAGAAAACACCAAGGAACCTGTTTCTCACTCCAAGCACAAAGCGTGCGCAGCACGAGTCTTGGCACAGGAAAACACTTCCTTTGGCATGCCCTTTGCAGCCTCACTCCAAACGGGGCTCTCCGCTTCATCCATCCCCTGACTCCATACTAGCACCAACGGGCTGCTAAAGCGTTTCGCAGAAAACACCAAGGAACCTGTTTCTCACTCCAAGCACAAAGCGTGCGCAGCACGAGTCTTGGCACAGCAAAACACTTCCTTTGGCATGCCCTTTGCAGCCTCACTCCAAACGGGGCTCTCCGCTTCATCCATCCCCTGACTCCATACTAGCACCAACGGGCTGCTAAAGCGTTTCGCAGAAAACACCAAGGAACCTGTTTCTCACTCCAAGCACAAAGTGTGCGCAGCACGAGTCTTGGCACAGCAAAACACTTCCTTTGGCATGCCCTTTGCAGCCTCACTCCAAACGGGGCTCTCCGCTTCATCCATCCCCTGACTCCATACTAGCACCAACAGGCTGCTAAAGCGTTTCGCAGAAAACACCAAGGAACCTGTTTCTTACTCCAAGCACAAAGCGTGCGCAGCATGAGTCTTGGCACAGCAAAACACTTCCTTTGGCATGCCCTTTGCAGCCTCACTCCAAACGGGGCTCTCCGCTTCATCCATCCCCTGACTCCATACTAGCACCAACGGGCTGCGTTTCTGCGTTTCGCAGAAAACACCAAGGAACCTGTTTCTCACTCCAAGCACAAAGTGTGCGCAGCACGAGTCTTGGCACAGCAAAACACTTCCTTTGGCATGCCCTTTGCAGCCTCACTCCAAACGGGGCTCTCCGCTTCATCCATCCCCTGACTCCATACTAGCACCAACGGGCTGCTAAAGCGTTTCGCAGAAAACACCAAGGAACCTGTTTCTCACTCCAACCACAAAGCGTGCGCAGCACGAGTCTTGGCACAGCAAAACACTTCCTTTGGCATGCCCTTTGCAGCCTCACTCCAAACGGGGCTCTCCGCTTCATCCATCCCCTGACTCCATACTAGCACCAACGGGCTGCTAAAGCGTTTCGCAGAAAACACCAAGGAACCTGTTTCTCACTCCAAGCACAAAGTGTGCGCAGCACGAGTCTTGGCACAGCAAAACACTTCCTTTGGCATGCCCTTTGCAGCCTCACTCCAAACGGGGCTCTCCGCTTCATCCATCCCCTGACTCCATACTAGCACCAACGGGCTGCTAAAGCGTTTCGCAGAAAACACCAAGGAACCTGTTTCTCACTCCAAGCACAAAGCGTGCGCAGCACGAGTCTTGGCACAGAAAACACTTCCTTTGGCATGCCCTTTGCAGCCTCACTCCAAACGGGGCTCTCCGCTTCATCCATCCCCTGACTCCATACTAGCACCAACGGGCTGCTAAAGCGTTTCGCAGAAAACACCAAGGAACCTGTTTCTCACTCCAAGCACAAAGCGTGCGCAGCACGAGTCTTGGCACAGCAAAACACTTCCTTTGGCATGCCCTTTGCAGCCTCACTCCAAACGGGGCTCTCCGCTTCATCCATCCCCTGACTCCATACTAGCACCAACGGGCTGCTAAAGCGTTTCGCAGAAAACACCAAGGAACCTGTTTCTCACTCCAAGCACAAAGCGTGCGCAGCACGAGTCTTGGCACAGCAAAACACTTCCTTTGGCATGCCCTTTGCAGCCTCACTCCAAACGGGGCTCTCCGCTTCATCCATCCCCTGACTCCATACTAGCACCAACGGGCTGCTAAAGCGTTTCGCAGAAAACACCAAGGAACCTGTTTCTCACTCCAAGCACAAAGCTGTGCGCAGCACGAGTCTTGGCACAGCAAAACACTTCCTTTGGCATGCCCTTTGCAGCCTCACTCCAAACGGGGCTCTCCGCTTCATCCATCCCCTGACTCCATACTAGCACCAACGGGCTGCGTTCTGCGTTTCGCAGAAAACACCAAGGAACCTGTTTCTCACTCCAAGCACAAAGCGTGCGCAGCACGAGTCTTGGCACAGCAAAACACTTCCTTTGGCATGCCCTTTGCAGCCTCACTCCAAACGGGGCTCTCCGCTTCATCCATCCCCTGACTCCATACTAGCACCAACGGGCTGCTAAAGCGTTTCGCAGAAAACACCAAGGAACCTGTTTCTCACTCCAAGCACAAAGTGTGCGCAGCACGAGTCTTGGCACAGCAAAACACTTCCTTTGGCATGCCCTTTGCAGCCTCACTCCAAACGGGGCTCTCCGCTTCATCCATCCCCTGACTCCATACTAGCACCAACGGCCTGCTAAAGCGTTTCGCAGAAAACACCAAGGAACCTGTTTCTCACTCCAAGCACAAAGCGTGCGCAGCACGAGTCTTGGCACAGCAAAACACTTCCTTTGGCATGCCCTTTGCAGCCTCACTCCAAACGGGGCTCTCCGCTTCATCCATCCCCTGACTCCATACTAGCACCAACGGGCTGCTAAAGCGTTTCGCAGAAAACACCAAGGAACCTGTTTCTCACTCCAAGCACAAAGTGTGCGCAGCACGAGTCTTGGCACAGCAAAACACTTCCTTTGACATGCCCTTTGCAGCCTCACTCCAAACGGGGCTCTCCGCTTCATCCATCCCCTGACTCCATACTAGCACCAACGGCCTGCTAAAGCGTTTCGCAGAAAACACCAAGGAACCTGTTTCTCACTCCAAGCACAAAGCGTGCGCAGCACGAGTCTTGGCACAGCAAAACACTTCCTTTGGCATGCCCTTTGCAGCCTCACTCCAAACGGGGCTCTCCGCTTCATCCATCCCCTGACTCCATACTAGCACCAACGGGCTGCGTTTCTGCGTTTCGCAGAAAACACCAAGGAACCTGTTTCTCACTCCAAGCACAAAGCGTGCGCAGCACGAGTCTTGGCACAGCAAAACACTTCCTTTGGCATGCCCTTTGCAGCCTCACTCCAAACGGGGCTCTCCGCTTCATCCATCCCCTGACTCCATACTAGCACCAACGGGCTGCGTTTCTGCGTTTCGCAGAAAACACCAAGGAACCTGTTTCTCACTCCAAGCACAAAGCGTGCGCAGCACGAGTCTTGGCACAGCAAAACATTCCTTTGGCATGCCCTTTGCAGCCTCACTCCAAACGGGGCTCTCCGCTTCATCCATCCCCTGACTCCATACTAGCACCAACGGGCTGCTAAAGCATTTCGCAGAAAACACCAAGGAACCTGTTTCTTACTCCAAGCACAAAGCGTGCGCAGCACGAGTCTTGGCACAGCAAAACACTTCCTTTGGCATGCCCTTTGCAGCCTCACTCCAAACGGGGCTCTCCGCTTCATCCATCCCCTGACTCCATACTAGCACCAACAGGCTGCTAAAGCGTTTCGCAGAAAACACCAAGGAACCTGTTTCTTACTCCAAGCACAAAGCGTGCGCAGCATGAGTCTTGGCACAGCAAAACACTTCCTTTGGCATGCCCTTTGCAGCCTCACTCCAAACGGGGCTCTCCGCTTCATCCATCCCCTGACTCCATACTAGCACCAACGGGCTGCGTTTCTGCGTTTCGCAGAAAACACCAAGGAACCTGTTTCTCACTCCAAGCACAAAGTGTGCGCAGCACGAGTCTTGGCACAGCAAAACACTTCCTTTGGCATGCCCTTTGCAGCCTCACTCCAAACGGGGCTCTCCGCTTCATCCATCCCCTGACTCCATACTAGCACCAACGGGCTGCTAAAGCGTTTCGCAGAAAACACCAAGGAACCTGTTTCTCACTCCAAGCACAAAGCGTGCGCAGCACGAGTCTTGGCACAGCAAAACACTTCCTTTGGCATGCCCTTTGCAGCCTCACTCCAAACGGGGCTCTCCGCTTCATCCATCCCCTGACTCCATACTAGCACCAACGGGCTGCTAAAGCGTTTCGCAGAAAACACCAAGGAACCTGTTTCTCACTCCAAGCACAAAGTGTGCGCAGCACGAGTCTTGGCACAGCAAAACACTTCCTTTGGCATGCCCTTTGCAGCCTCACTCCAAACGGGGCTCTCCGCTTCATCCATCCCCTGACTCCATACTAGCACCAACGGGCTGCTAAAGCGTTTCGCAGAAAACACCAAGGAACCTGTTTCTCACTCCAACCACAAAGCGTGCGCAGCACGAGTCTTGGCACAGCAAAACACTTCCTTTGGCATGCCCTTTGCAGCCTCACTCCAAACGGGGCTCTCCGCTTCATCCATCCCCTGACTCCATACTAGCACCAACGGGCTGCTAAAGCGTTTCGCAGAAAACACCAAGGAACCTGTTTCTCACTCCAAGCACAAAGCGTGCGCAGCACGAGTCTTGGCACAGCAAAACACTTCCTTTGGCATGCCCTTTGCAGCCTCACTCCAAACGGGGCTCTCCGCTTCATCCATCCCCTGACTCCATACTAGCACCAACGGGCTGCTAAAGCGTTTCACAGAAAACACCAAGGAACCTGTTTCTCACTCCAAGCACAAAGCGTGCGCAGCACGAGTCTTGGCACAGCAAAACACTTCCTTTGGCATGCCCTTTGCAGCCTCACTCCAAACGGGGCTCTCCGCTTCATCCATCCCCTGACTCCATACTAGCACCAACGGGCTGCTAAAGCGTTTCGCAGAAAACACCAAGGAACCTGTTTCTCACTCCAAGCACAAAGCGTGCGCAGCACGAGTCTTGGCACAGCAAAACACTTCCTTTGGCATGCCCTTTGCAGCCTCACTCCAAACGGGGCTCTCCGCTTCATCCATCCCCTGACTCCATACTAGCACCAACGGGCTGCGTTTCTGCGTTTCGCAGAAAACACCAAGGAACCTGTTTCTCACTCCAAGCACAAAGCGTGCGCAGCACGAGTCTTGGCACAGCAAAACACTTCCTTTGGCATGCCCTTTGCAGCCTCACTCCAAACGGGGCTCTCCGCTTCATCCATCCCCTGACTCCATACTAGCACCAACGGGCTGCTAAAGCGTTTCGCAGAAAACACCAAGGAACCTGTTTCTCACTCCAAGCACAAAGTGTGCGCAGCACGAGTCTTGGCACAGCAAAACACTTCCTTTGGCATGCCCTTTGCAGCCTCACTCCAAACGGGGCTCTCCGCTTCATCCATCCCCTGACTCCATACTAGCACCAACAGGCTGCTAAAGCGTTTCGCAGAAAACACCAAGGAACCTGTTTCTTACTCCAAGCACAAAGCGTGCGCAGCATGAGTCTTGGCACAGCAAAACACTTCCTTTGGCATGCCCTTTGCAGCCTCACTCCAAACGGGGCTCTCCGCTTCATCCATCCCCTGACTCCATACTAGCACCAACGGCCTGCTAAAGCGTTTCGCAGAAAACACCAAGGAACCTGTTTCTCACTCCAAGCACAAAGCGTGCGCAGCACGAGTCTTGGCACAGCAAAACACTTCCTTTGGCATGCCCTTTGCAGCCTCACTCCAAACGGGGCTCTCCGCTTCATCCATCCCCTGACTCCATACTAGCACCAACGGCCTGCTAAAGCGTTTCGCAGAAAACACCAAGGAACCTGTTTCTCACTCCAAGCACAAAGCGTGCGCAGCACGAGTCTTGGCACAGCAAAACACTTCCTTTGGCATGCCCTTTGCAGCCTCACTCCAAACGGGGCTCTCCGCTTCATCCATCCCCTGACTCCATACTAGCACCAACGGGCTGCGTTTCTGCGTTTCGCAGAAAACACCAAGGAACCTGTTTCTCACTCCAAGCACAAAGCGTGCGCAGCACGAGTCTTGGCACAGCAAAACACTTCCTTTGGCATGCCCTTTGCAGCCTCACTCCAAACGGGGCTCTCCGCTTCATCCATCCCCTGACTCCATACTAGCACCAACGGGCTGCTAAAGCGTTTCGCAGAAAACACCAAGGAACCTGTTTCTCACTCCAAGCACAAAGCGTGCGCAGCACGAGTCTTGGCACAGCAAAACACTTCCTTTGGCATGCCCTTTGCAGCCTCACTCCAAACGGGGCTCTCCGCTTCATCCATCCCCTGACTCCATACTAGCACCAACGGGCTGCGTTTCTGCGTTTCGCAGAAAACACCAAGGAACCTGTTTCTCACTCCAAGCACAAAGCGTGCGCAGCACGAGTCTTGGCACAGCAAAACACTTCCTTTGGCATGCCCTTTGCAGCCTCACTCCAAACGGGGCTCTCCGCTTCATCCATCCCCTGACTCCATACTAGCACCAACGGGCTGCTAAAGCGTTTCGCAGAAAACACCAAGGAACCTGTTTCTCACTCCAAGCAAAAAGCGTGCGCAGCACGAGTCTTGGCACAGCAAAACACTTCCTTTGGCATGCCCTTTGCAGCCTCACTCCAAACGGGGCTCTCCGCTTCATCCATCCCCTGACTCCATACTAGCACCAACGGGCTGCTAAAGCGTTTCGCAGAAAACACCAAGGAACCTGTTTCTCACTCCAAGCACAAAGTGTGCGCAGCACGAGTCTTGGCACAGCAAAACACTTCCTTTGGCATGCCCTTTGCAGCCTCACTCCAAACGGGGCTCTCCGCTTCATCCATCCCCTGACTCCATACTAGCACCAACAGGCTGCTAAAGCGTTTCGCAGAAAACACCAAGGAACCTGTTTCTTACTCCAAGCACAAAGCGTGCGCAGCATGAGTCTTGGCACAGCAAAACACTTCCTTTGGCATGCCCTTTGCAGCCTCACTCCAAACGGGGCTCTCCGCTTCATCCATCCCCTGACTCCATACTAGCACCAACGGCCTGCTAAAGCGTTTCGCAGAAAACACCAAGGAACCTGTTTCTCACTCCAAGCACAAAGCGTGCGCAGCACGAGTCTTGGCACAGCAAAACACTTCCTTTGGCATGCCCTTTGCAGCCTCACTCCAAACGGGGCTCTCCGCTTCATCCATCCCCTGACTCCATACTAGCACCAACGGGCTGCTAAAGCGTTTCGCAGAAAACACCAAGGAACCTGTTTCTCACTCCAAGCACAAAGCGTGCGCAGCACGAGTCTTGGCACAGCAAAACACTTCCTTTGGCATGCCCTTTGCAGCCTCACTCCAAACGGGGCTCTCCGCTTCATCCATCCCCTGACTCCATACTAGCACCAACGGGCTGCTAAAGCGTTTCGCAGAAAACACCAAGGAACCTGTTTCTCACTCCAAGCACAAAGCGTGCGCAGCACGAGTCTTGGCACAGCAAAACACTTCCTTTGGCATGCCCTTTGCAGCCTCACTCCAAACGGGGCTCTCCGCTTCATCCATCCCCTGACTCCATACTAGCACCAACGGGCTGCTAAAGCGTTTCGCAGAAAACACCAAGGAACCTGTTTCTCACTCCAAGCACAAAGCGTGCGCAGCACGAGTCTTGGCACAGCAAAACACTTCCTTTGGCATGCCCTTTGCAGCCTCACTCCAAACGGGGCTCTCCGCTTCATCCATCCCCTGACTCCATACTAGCACCAACGGGCTGCTAAAGCGTTTCGCAGAAAACACCAAGGAACCTGTTTCTCACTCCAAGCACAAAGCGTGCGCAGCACGAGTCTTGGCACAGCAAAACACTTCCTTTGGCATGCCCTTTGCAGCCTCACTCCAAACGGGGCTCTCCGCTTCATCCATCCCCTGACTCCATACTAGCACCAACGGGCTGCTAAAGCGTTTCGCAGAAAACACCAAGGAACCTGTTTCTCACTCCAAGCACAAAGTGTGCGCATCACGAGTCTTGGCACAGCAAAACACTTCCTTTGGCATGCCCTTTGCAGCCTCACTCCAAACGGGGCTCTCCGCTTCATCCATCCCCTGACTCCATACTAGCACCAACGGGCTGCTAAAGCGTTTCGCAGAAAACACCAAGGAACCTGTTTCTCACTCCAAGCACAAAGCGTGCGCAGCACGAGTCTTGGCACAGGAAAACACTTCCTTTGGCATGCCCTTTGCAGCCTCACTCCAAACGGGGCTCTCCGCTTCATCCATCCCCTGACTCCATACTAGCACCAACGGGCTGCTAAAGCGTTTCGCAGAAAACACCAAGGAACCTGTTTCTCACTCCAAGCACAAAGCGTGCGCAGCACGAGTCTTGGCACAGCAAAACACTTCCTTTGGCATGCCCTTTGCAGCCTCACTCCAAACGGGGCTCTCCGCTTCATCCATCCCCTGACTCCATACTAGCACCAACGGGCTGCTAAAGCGTTTCGCAGAAAACACCAAGGAACCTGTTTCTCACTCCAACCACAAAGCGTGCGCAGCACGAGTCTTGGCACAGCAAAACACTTCCTTTGGCATGCCCTTTGCAGCCTCACTCCAAACGGGGCTCTCCGCTTCATCCATCCCCTGACTCCATACTAGCACCAACGGGCTGCTAAAGCGTTTCGCAGAAAACACCAAGGAACCTGTTTCTCACTCCAACCACAAAGCGTGCGCAGCACGAGTCTTGGCACAGGAAAACACTTCCTTTGGCATGCCCTTTGCAGCCTCACTCCAAACGGGGCTCTCCGCTTCATCCATCCCCTGACTCCATACTAGCACCAACGGGCTGCGTTTCTGCGTTTCGCAGAAAACACCAAGGAACCTGTTTCTCACTCCAAGCACAAAGCGTGCGCAGCACGAGTCTTGGCACAGCAAAACACTTCCTTTGGCATGCCCTTTGCAGCCTCACTCCAAACGGGGCTCTCCGCTTCATCCATCCCCTGACTCCATACTAGCACCAACGGGCTGCTAAAGCGTTTCGCAGAAAACACCAAGGAACCTGTTTCTCACTCCAAGCACAAAGCGTGCGCAGCACGAGTCTTGGCACAGCAAAACACTTCCTTTGGCATGCCCTTTGCAGCCTCACTCCAAACGGGAATCTCCGCTTCATCCATCCCCTGACTCCATACTAGCACCAACAGGCTGCTAAAGCATTTCGCAGAAAACACCAAGGAACCTGTTTCTCACTCCAACCACAAAGCGTGCGCAGCACGAGTCTTGGCACAGCAAAACACTTCCCTTGGCATGCCCTTTGCAGCCTCACTCCAAACGGGGCTCTCCGCTTCATCCATCCCCTAACTCCATACTAGCACCAACGGGCTGCTAAAGCGTTTCGCAGAAAACACCAAGGAACCTGTTTCTCACTCCAAGCACAACGCGTGCGCAGCACGAGTCTTGGCACAGCAAAACACTTCCTTTGGCATGCCCTTTGCAGCCTCACTCCAAACGGGGCTCTCCGCTTCATCCATCCCCTGACTCCATACTAGCACCAACGGGCTGCTAAAGCGTTTCGCAGAAAACACCAAGGAACCTGTTTCTCACTCCAAGCACAAAGCGTGCGCAGCACGAGTCTTGGCACAGCAAAACACTTCCTTTGGCATGCCCTTTGCAGCCTCACTCCAAACGGGGCTCTCCGCTTCATCCATCCCCTGACTCCATACTAGCACCAACGGGCTGCTAAAGCGTTTTGCAGAAAACACCAAGGAACCTGTTTCTCACTCCAAGCACAAAGCGTGCGCAGCACGAGTCTTGGCACAGCAAAACACTTCCTTTGGCATGCCCTTTGCAGCCTCACTCCAAACGGGGCTCTCCGCTTCATCCATCCCCTGACTCCATACTAGCACCAACGGGCTGCTAAAGCGTTTCGCAGAAAACACCAAGGAACCTGTTTCTCACTCCAAGCACAAAGCGTGCGCAGCACGAGTCTTGGCACAGCAAAACACTTCCTTTGGCATGCCCTTTGCAGCCTCACTCCAAACGGGGCTCTCCGCTTCATCCATCCCCTGACTCCATACTAGCACCAACGGGCTGCGTTTCTGCGTTTCGCAGAAAACACCAAGGAACCTGTTTCTCACTCCAAGCACAAAGTGTGCGCAGCACGAGTCTTGGCACAGCAAAACACTTCCTTTGGCATGCCCTTTGCAGCCTCACTCCAAACGGGGCTCTCCGCTTCATCCATCCCCTGACTCCATACTAGCACCAACAGGCTGCTAAAGCGTTTCGCAGAATACACCAAGGAACCTGTTTCTTACTCCAAGCACAAAGCGTGCGCAGCATGAGTCTTGGCACAGCAAAACACTTCCTTTGGCATGCCCTTTGCAGCCTCACTCCAAACGGGGCTCTCCGCTTCATCCATCCCCTGACTCCATACTAGCACCAACGGGCTGCTAAAGCGTTTCGCAGAAAACACCAAGGAACCTGTTTCTCACTCCAAGCACAAAGCGTGCGCAGCACGAGTCTTGGCACAGCAAAACACTTCCTTTGGCATGCCCTTTGCAGCCTCACTCCAAACGGGGCTCTCCGCTTCATCCATCCCCTGACTCCATACTAGCACCAACGGGCTGCTAAAGCGTTTCGCAGAAAACACCAAGGAACCTGTTTCTCACTCCAAGCACAAAGCGTGCGCAGCACGAGTCTTGGCACAGCAAAACACTTCCTTTGGCATGCCCTTTGCAGCCTCACTCCAAACGGGGCTCTCCGCTTCATCCATCCCCTGACTCCATACTAGCACCAACGGGCTGCTAAAGCGTTTCGCAGAAAACACCAAGGAACCTGTTTCTCACTCCAAGCACAAAGCGTGCGCATCACGAGTCTTGGCACAGCAAAACACTTCCTTTGGCATGCCCTTTGCAGCCTCACTCCAAACGGGGCTCTCCGCTTCATCCATCCCCTGACTCCATACTAGCACCAACGGGCTGCTAAAGCGTTTCGCAGAAAACACCAAGGAACCTGTTTCTCACTCCAAGCACAAAGCGTGCGCAGCACGAGTCTTGGCACAGGAAAACACTTCCTTTGGCATGCCCTTTGCAGCCTCACTCCAAACGGGGCTCTCCGCTTCATCCATCCCCTGACTCCATACTAGCACCAACGGGCTGCTAAAGCGTTTCGCAGAAAACACCAAGGAACCTGTTTCTCACTCCAAGCACAAAGCGTGCGCAGCACGAGTCTTGGCACAGCAAAACACTTCCTTTGGCATGCCCTTTGCAGCCTCACTCCAAACGGGGCTCTCCGCTTCATCCATCCCCTGACTCCATACTAGCACCAACGGGCTGCTAAAGCGTTTCGCAGAAAACACCAAGGAACCTGTTTCTCACTCCAAGCACAAAGCGTGCGCAGCACGAGTCTTGGCACAGCAAAACACTTCCTTTGGCATGCCCTTTGCAGCCTCACTCCAAACGGGGCTCTCCGCTTCATCCATCCCCTGACTCCATACTAGCACCAACGGGCTGCTAAAGCGTTTCGCAGAAAACACCAAGGAACCTGTTTCTCACTCCAACCACAAAGCGTGCGCAGCACGAGTCTTGGCACAGGAAAACACTTCCTTTGGCATGCCCTTTGCAGCCTCACTCCAAACGGGGCTCTCCGCTTCATCCATCCCCTGACTCCATACTAGCACCAACGGGCTGCTAAAGCGTTTCGCAGAAAACACCAAGGAACCTGTTTCTCACTCCAAGCACAAAGCGTGCGCAGCACGAGTCTTGGCACAGCAAAACACTTCCTTTGGCATGCCCTTTGCAGCCTCACTCCAAACGGGGCTCTCCGCTTCATCCATCCCCTGACTCCATACTAGCACCAACGGGCTGCTAAAGCGTTTCGCAGAAAACACCAAGGAACCTGTTTCTCACTCCAAGCACAAAGCGTGCGCAGCACGAGTCTTGGCACAGCAAAACACTTCCTTTGGCATGCCCTTTGCAGCCTCACTCCAAACGGGGCTCTCCGCTTCATCCATCCCCTGACTCCATACTAGCACCAACGGGCTGCTAAAGCGTTTCGCAGAAAACACCAAGGAACCTGTTTCTCACTCCAAGCACAAAGCGTGCGCAGCACGAGTCTTGGCACAGCAAAACACTTCCTTTGGCATGCCCTTTGCAGCCTCACTCCAAACGGGAATCTCCGCTTCATCCATCCCCTGACTCCATACTAGCACCAACAGGCTGCTAAAGCATTTCGCAGAAAACACCAAGGAACCTGTTTCTCACTCCAACCACAAAGCGTGCGCAGCACGAGTCTTGGCACAGCAAAACACTTCCCTTGGCATGCCCTTTGCAGCCTCACTCCAAACGGGGCTCTCCGCTTCATCCATCCCCTAACTCCATACTAGCACCAACGGGCTGCTAAAGCGTTTCGCAGAAAACACCAAGGAACCTGTTTCTCACTCCAAGCACAACGCGTGCGCAGCACGAGTCTTGGCACAGCAAAACACTTCCTTTGGCATGCCCTTTGCAGCCTCACTCCAAACGGGGCTCTCCGCTTCATCCATCCCCTGACTCCATACTAGCACCAACGGGCTGCTAAAGCGTTTCGCAGAAAACACCAAGGAACCTGTTTCTCACTCCAAGCACAAAGCGTGCGCAGCACGAGTCTTGGCACAGCAAAACACTTCCTTTGGCATGCCCTTTGCAGCCTCACTCCAAACGGGGCTCTCCGCTTCATCCATCCCCTGACTCCATACTAGCACCAACGGGCTGCTAAAGCGTTTCGCAGAAAACACCAAGGAACCTGTTTCTCACTCCAAGCACAAAGCGTGCGCAGCACGAGTCTTGGCACAGCAAAACACTTCCTTTGGCATGCCCTTTGCAGCCTCACTCCAAACGGGGCTCTCCGCTTCATCCATCCCCTGACTCCATACTAGCACCAACGGGCTGCTAAAGCGTTTCGCAGAAAACACCAAGGAACCTGTTTCTCACTCCAAGCACAAAGCGTGCGCAGCACGAGTCTTGGCACAGCAAAACACTTCCTTTGGCATGCCCTTTGCAGCCTCACTCCAAACGGGGCTCTCCGCTTCATCCATCCCCTGACTCCATACTAGCACCAACGGGCTGCGTTTCTGCGTTTCGCAGAAAACACCAAGGAACCTGTTTCTCACTCCAAGCACAAAGTGTGCGCAGCACGAGTCTTGGCACAGCAAAACACTTCCTTTGGCATGCCCTTTGCAGCCTCACTCCAAACGGGGCTCTCCGCTTCATCCATCCCCTGACTCCATACTAGCACCAACAGGCTGCTAAAGCGTTTCGCAGAATACACCAAGGAACCTGTTTCTTACTCCAAGCACAAAGCGTGCGCAGCATGAGTCTTGGCACAGCAAAACACTTCCTTTGGCATGCCCTTTGCAGCCTCACTCCAAACGGGGCTCTCCGCTTCATCCATCCCCTGACTCCATACTAGCACCAACGGGCTGCTAAAGCGTTTCGCAGAAAACACCAAGGAACCTGTTTCTCACTCCAAGCACAAAGCGTGCGCAGCACGAGTCTTGGCACAGCAAAACACTTCCTTTGGCATGCCCTTTGCAGCCTCACTCCAAACGGGAATCTCCGCTTCATCCATCCCCTGACTCCATACTAGCACCAACAGGCTGCTAAAGCATTTCGCAGAAAACACCAAGGAACCTGTTTCTCACTCCAACCACAAAGCGTGCGCAGCACGAGTCTTGGCACAGCAAAACACTTCCCTTGGCATGCCCTTTGCAGCCTCACTCCAAACGGGGCTCTCCGCTTCATCCATCCCCTAACTCCAAACTAGCACCAACGGGCTGCTAAAGCGTTTCGCAGAAAACACCAAGGAACCTGTTTCTCACTCCAAGCACAACGCGTGCGCAGCACGAGTCTTGGCACAGCAAAACACTTCCTTTGGCATGCCCTTTGCAGCCTCACTCCAAACGGGGCTCTCCGCTTCATCCATCCCCTGACTCCATACTAGCACCAACGGGCTGCTAAAGCGTTTCGCAGAAAACACCAAGGAACCTGTTTCTCACTCCAAGCACAAAGCGTGCGCAGCACGAGTCTTGGCACAGCAAAACACTTCCTTTGGCATGCCCTTTGCAGCCTCACTCCAAACGGGGCTCTCCGCTTCATCCATCCCCTGACTCCATACTAGCACCAACGGGCTGCTAAAGCGTTTCGCAGAAAACACCAAGGAACCTGTTTCTCACTCCAAGCACAAAGCGTGCGCAGCACGAGTCTTGGCACAGCAAAACACTTCCTTTGGCATGCCCTTTGCAGCCTCACTCCAAACGGGGCTCTCCGCTTCATCCATCCCCTGACTCCATACTAGCACCAACGGGCTGCTAAAGCGTTTCGCAGAAAACACCAAGGAACCTGTTTCTCACTCCAAGCACAAAGCGTGCGCAGCACGAGTCTTGGCACAGCAAAACACTTCCTTTGGCATGCCCTTTGCAGCCTCACTCCAAACGGGGCTCTCCGCTTCATCCATCCCCTGACTCCATACTAGCACCAACGGGCTGCGTTTCTGCGTTTCGCAGAAAACACCAAGGAACCTGTTTCTCACTCCAAGCACAAAGTGTGCGCAGCACGAGTCTTGGCACAGCAAAACACTTCCTTTGGCATGCCCTTTGCAGCCTCACTCCAAACGGGGCTCTCCGCTTCATCCATCCCCTGACTCCATACTAGCACCAACAGGCTGCTAAAGCGTTTCGCAGAATACACCAAGGAACCTGTTTCTTACTCCAAGCACAAAGCGTGCGCAGCATGAGTCTTGGCACAGCAAAACACTTCCTTTGGCATGCCCTTTGCAGCCTCACTCCAAACGGGGCTCTCCGCTTCATCCATCCCCTGACTCCATACTAGCACCAACGGCCTGCTAAAGCGTTTCGCAGAAAACACCAAGGAACCTGTTTCTCACTCCAAGCACAAAGCGTGCGCAGCACGAGTCTTGGCACAGCAAAACACTTCCTTTGGCATGCCCTTTGCAGCCTCACTCCAAACGGGGCTCTCCGCTTCATCCATCCCCTGACTCCATACTAGCACCAACGGCCTGCTAAAGCGTTTCGCAGAAAACACCAAGGAACCTGTTTCTCACTCCAAGCACAAAGCGTGCGCAGCACGAGTCTTGGCACAGCAAAACACTTCCTTTGGCATGCCCTTTGCAGCCTCACTCCAAACGGGGCTCTCCGCTTCATCCATCCCCTGACTCCATACTAGCACCAACGGGCTGCTAAAGCGTTTCGCAGAAAACACCAAGGAACCTGTTTCTCACTCCAAGCACAAAGCGTGCGCAGCACGAGTCTTGGCACAGCAAAACACTTCCTTTGGCATGCCCTTTGCAGCCTCACTCCAAACGGGGCTCTCCGCTTCATCCATCCCCTGACTCCATACTAGCACCAACGGGCTGCTAAAGCGTTTCGCAGAAAACACCAAGGAACCTGTTTCTCACTCCAAGCACAAAGCGTGCGCAGCACGAGTCTTGGCACAGCAAAACACTTCCTTTGGCATGCCCTTTGCAGCCTCACTCCAAACGGGGCTCTCCGCTTCATCCATCCCCTGACTCCATACTAGCACCAACGGGCTGCTAAAGCGTTTCGCAGAAAACACCAAGGAACCTGTTTCTCACTCCAAGCACAAAGCGTGCGCAGCACGAGTCTTGGCACAGCAAAACACTTCCTTTGGCATGCCCTTTGCATCCTCACTCCAAACGGGGCTCTCCGCTTCATCCATCCCCTGACTCCATACTAGCACCAACGGGCTGCTAAAGCGTTTCACAGAAAACACCAAGGAACCTGTTTCTCACTCCAAGCACAAAGCGTGCGCAGCACGAGTCTTGGCACAGCAAAACACTTCCTTTGGCATGCCCTTTGCAGCCTCACTCCAAACGGGGCTCTCCGCTTCATCCATCCCCTGACTCCATACTAGCACCAACGGGCTGCTAAAGCGTTTCGCAGAAAACACCAAGGAACCTGTTTCTCACTCCAAGCACAAAGCGTGCGCAGCACGAGTCTTGGCACAGCAAAACACTTCCTTTGGCATGCCCTTTGCAGCCTCACTCCAAACGGGGCTCTCCGCTTCATCCATCCCCTGACTCCATACTAGCACCAACGGGCTGCTAAAGCGTTTCGCAGAAAACACCAAGGAACCTGTTTCTCACTCCAAGCACAAAGCGTGCGCATCACGAGTCTTGGCACAGCAAAACACTTCCTTTGGCATGCCCTTTGCAGCCTCACTCCAAACGGGGCTCTCCGCTTCATCCATCCCCTGACTCCATACTAGCACCAACGGGCTGCTAAAGCGTTTCGCAGAAAACACCAAGGAACCTGTTTCTCACTCCAAGCACAAAGCGTGCGCAGCACGAGTCTTGGCACAGCAAAACACTTCCTTTGGCATGCCCTTTGCAGCCTCACTCCAAACGGGGCTCTCCGCTTCATCCATCCCCTGACTCCATACTAGCACCAACGGGCTGCTAAAGCGTTTCGCAGAAAACACCAACCTGTTTCTCACTCCAACCACAAAGCGTGCGCAGCACGAGTCTTGGCACAGCAAAACACTTCCTTTGGCATGCCCTTTGCAGCCTCACTCCAAACGGGGCTCTCCGCTTCATCCATCCCCTGACTCCATACTAGCACCAACGGCTGCTAAAGCGTTTCGCAGAAAACACCAAGGAACCTGTTTCTCACTCCAACCACAAAGCGTGCGCAGCACGAGTCTTGGCACAGGAAAACACTTCCTTTGGCATGCCCTTTGCAGCCTCACTCCAAACGGGGCTCTCCGCTTCATCCATCCCCTGACTCCATACTAGCACCAACGGGCTGCTAAAGCGTTTCGCAGAAAACACCAAGGAACCTGTTTCTCACTCCAACCACAAAGCGTGCGCAGCACGAGTCTTGGCACAGGAAAACACTTCCTTTGGCATGCCCTTTGCAGCCTCACTCCAAACGGGCTCTCCGCTTCATCCATCCCCTGACTCCATACTAGCACCAACGGGCTGCTAAAGCGTTTCGCAGAAAACACCAAGGAACCTGTTTCTCACTCCAAGCACAAAGCGTGCGCAGCACGAGTCTTGGCACAGCAAAAACACTTCCTTTGGCATGCCCTTTGCAGCCTCACTCCAAACGGGGCTCTCCGCTTCATCCATCCCCTGACTCCATACTAGCACCAACGGGCTGCTAAAGCGTTTCGCAGAAAACACCAAGGAACCTGTTTCTCACTCCAAGCACAAAGCGTGCGCAGCACGAGTCTTGGCACAGCAAAACACTTCCTTTGGCATGCCCTTTGCAGCCTCACTCCAAACGGGAATCTCCGCTTCATCCATCCCCTGACTCCATACTAGCACCAACAGGCTGCTAAAGCATTTCGCAGAAAACACCAAGGAACCTGTTTCTCACTCCAAGCACAAAGCGTGCGCAGCACGAGTCTTGGCACAGCAAAACACTTCCTTTGGCATGCCCTTTGCAGCCTCACTCCAAACGGGCTCTCCGCTTCATCCATCCCCTGACTCCATACTAGCACCAACGGGCTGCTAAAGCGTTTTGCAGAAAACACCAAGGAACCTGTTTCTCACTCCAAGCACAAAGCGTGCGCAGCACGAGTCTTGGCACAGCAAAACACTTCCTTTGGCATGCCCTTTGCAGCCTCACTCCAAACGGGGCTCTCCGCTTCATCCATCCCCTGACTCCATACTAGCACCAACGGGCTGCTAAAGCGTTTCGCAGAAAACACCAAGGAACCTGTTTCTCACTCCAAGCACAAAGCGTGCGCAGCACGAGTCTTGGCACAGCAAAACACTTCCTTTGGCATGCCCTTTGCAGCCTCACTCCAAACGGGGCTCTCCGCTTCATCCATCCCCTGACTCCATTACTAGCACCAACGGGCTGCGTTTCTGCGTTTCGCAGAAAACACCAAGGAACCTGTTCTCACTCCAAGCACAAAGTGTGCGCAGCACGAGTCTTGGCACAGCAAAACACTTCCTTTGGCATGCCCTTTGCAGCCTCACTCCAAACGGGGCTCTCCGCTTCATCCATCCCCTGACTCCATACTAGCACCAACAGGCTGCTAAAGCGTTTCGCAGAATACACCAAGGAACCTGTTTGTTACTCCAAGCACAAAGCGTGCGCAGCATGAGTCTTGGCACAGCAAAACACTTCCTTTGGCATGCCCCTTTGCAGCCTCACTCCAAACGGGGCTCTCCGCTTCATCCATCCCCTGACTCCATACTAGCACCAACGGGCTGCTAAAGCGTTTCGCAGAAAACACCAAGGAACCTGTTTCTCACTCCAAGCACAAAGCGTGCGCAGCACGAGTCTTGGCACAGCAAAACACTTCCTTTGGCATGCCCTTTGCAGCCTCACTCCAAACGGGGCTCTCCGCTTCATCATCCCCTGACTCCATACTAGCACCAACGGGCTGCTAAAGCGTTTCGCAGAAAACACCAAGGAACCTGTTTCTCACTCCAAGCACAAAGCGTGCGCAGCACGAGTCTTGGCACAGCAAAACACTTCCTTTGGCATGCCCCTTTGCAGCCTCACTCCAAACGGGGCTCTCCGCTTCATCCATCCCCTGACTCCATACTAGCACCAACGGGCTGCTAAAGCGTTTCGCAGAAAACACCATGGAACCTGTTCTCACTCCAAGCACAAAGTGTGCGCATCACGAGTCTTGGCACAGCAAAACACTTCCTTTGGCATGCCCCTTTGCAGCCTCACTCCAAACGGGGCTCTCCGCTTCATCCATCCCCTGACTCCATACTAGCACCAACAGGCTGCTAAAGCGTTTCGCAGAATACACCAAGGAACCTGTTTCTTACTCCAAGCACAAAGCGTGCGCAGCATGAGTCTTGGCACAGCAAAACACTTCCTTTGGCATGCCCTTTGCAGCCTCACTCCAAACGGGGCTCTCCGCTTCATCCATCCCCCTGACTCCATACTAGCACCAACGGGCTGCTAAAGCGTTTCGCAGAAAACACCAAGGAACCTGTTTCTCACTCCAAGCACAAAGCGTGCGCAGCACGAGTCTTGGCACAGCAAAACACTTCCTTTGGCATGCCCTTTGCAGCCTCACTCCAAACGGGCTCTCCGCTTCATCCATCCCCTGACTCCATACTAGCACCAACGGCCTGCTAAAGCGTTTCGCAGAAAACACCAAGGAACCTGTTTCTCACTCCAAGCACAAAGCGGTGCGCAGCACGAGTCTTGGCACAGCAAAACACTTCCTTTGCATGCCCTTTGCAGCCTCACTCCAAACGGGGCTCTCCGCTTCATCCATCCCCTGACTCCATACTAGCACCAACGGCTGCTAAAGCGTTTCGCAGAAAACACCAAGGAACCTGTTCTCACTCCAAGCACAAAGCGTGCGCAGCACGAGTCTTGGCACAGCAAAACACTTCCTTTGGCATGCCCTTTGCAGCCTCACTCCAAACGGGGCTCTCCGCTTCATCCATCCCCTGACTCCATACTAGCACCAACGGGCTGCTAAAGCGTTTCGCAGAAAACACCAAGGACCTGTTTCTCACTCCAAGCACAAAGCTGTGCGCATCACGAGTCTTGGCACAGCAAAACACTTCCTTTGGCATGCCCTTTGCAGCCTCACTCCAAACGGGGCTCTCCGCTTCATCCATCCCCTGACTCCATACTAGCACCAACGGGCTGCTAAAGCGTTTCGCAGAAAACACCAAGGAACCTGTTTCTCACTCCAAGCACAAAGCTGTGCGCAGCACGAGTCTTGGCACAGGAAAACACTTCCTTTGGCATGCCCTTTGCAGCCTCACTCCAAACGGGGCTCTCCGCTTCATCCATCCCCTGACTCCATACTAGCACCAACGGGCTGCTAAAGCGTTTCGCAGAAAACACCAAGGAACCTGTTTCTCACTCCAAGCACAAAGCGTGCGCAGCACGAGTCTTGGCACAGCAAAACACTTCCTTTGGCATGCCCTTTGCAGCCTCACTCCAAACGGGGCGTCTCCGCTTCATCCATCCCCTGACTCCATACTAGCACCAACGGGCTGCTAAAGCGTTTCGCAGAAAACACCAAGGAACCTGTTTCTCACTCCAAGCACAAAGCGTGCGCAGCACGAGTCTTGGCACAGCAAAACACTTCCTTTGGCATGCCCTTTGCAGCCTCACTCCAAACGGGGCTCTCCGCTTCATCCATCCCCTGACTCCATACTAGCACCAACGGGCTGCTAAAGCGTTTCGCAGAAAACACCAAGGAACCTGTTTCTCACTCCAACCACAAAGCGTGCGCAGCACGAGTCTTGGCACAGGAAAACACTTCCTTTGGCATGCCCTTTGCAGCCTCACTCCAAACGGGGCTCTCCGCTTCATCCATCCCCTGACTCCATACTAGCACCAACGGGCTGCTAAAGCGTTTCGCAGAAAACACCAAGGAACCTGTTTCTCACTCCAAGCACAAAGCGTGCGCAGCACGAGTCTTGGCACAGCAAAACACTTCCTTTGGCATGCCCTTTGCAGCCTCACTCCAACGGGCTCTCCGCTTCATCCATCCCCTGACTCCATACTAGCACCAACGGGCTGCTAAAGCGTTTCGCAGAAAACACCAAGGAACCTGTTTCTCACTCCAAGCACAAAGCGTGCGCAGCACGAGTCTTGGCACAGCAAAACACTTCCTTTGGCATGCCCTTTGCAGCCTCACTCCAAACGGGGCTCTCCGCTTCATCCATCCCCTGACTCCATACTAGCACCAACGGGCTGCTAAAGCGTTTCGCAGAAAACACCAAGGAACCTGTTTCTCACTCCAAGCACAAAGCGTGCGCAGCACGAGTCTTGGCACAGCAAAACACTTCCTTTGGCATGCCCTTTGCAGCCTCACTCCAAACGGGAATCTCCGCTTCATCCATCCCCTGACTCCATACTAGCACCAACAGGCTGCTAAAGCATTTCGCAGAAAACACCAAGGAACCTGTTTCTCACTCAACCACAAAGCGTGCGCAGCACGAGTCTTGGCACAGCAAAACACTTCCCTTGGCATGCCCTTTGCAGCCTCACTCCAAACGGGGCTCTCCGCTTCATCCATCCCCTAACTCCATACTAGCACCAACGGGCTGCTAAAGCGTTTCGCAGAAAACACCAAGGAACCTGTTTCTCACTCCAAGCACAACGCGTGCGCAGCACGAGTCTTGGCACAGCAAAACACTTCCTTTGGCATGCCCTTTGCAGCCTCACTCCAAACGGGGCTCTCCGCTTCATCCATCCCTGACTCCATACTAGCACCAACGGGCTGCTAAAGCGTTTCGCAGAAAACACCAAGGAACCTGTTTCTCACTCCAAGCACAAAGCGTGCGCAGCACGAGTCTTGGCACAGCAAAAACACTTCCTTTGGCATGCCCTTTGCAGCCTCACTCCAAACGGGCTCTCCGCTTCATCATCCCCTGACTCCATACTAGCACCAACGGGCTGCTAAAGCGTTTCGCAGAAAACACCAAGGAACCTGTTTCTCACTCCAAGCACAAAGCGTGCGCAGCACGAGTCTGGCACAGCAAAACACTTCCTTTGGCATGCCCTTTGCAGCCTCACTCCAAACGGGGCTCTCCGCTTCATCCATCCCCCTGACTCCATACTAGCACCAGACGGGCTGCTAAAGCGTTTCGCAGAAAACACCAAGGAACCTGTTTCTCACTCCAAGCACAAAGCGTGCGCAGCACGAGTCTTGGCACAGCAAAACACTTCCTTTGGCATGCCCTTTGCAGCCTCACTCCAACGGGGCTCTCCGCTTCATCATCCCCTGACTCCATACTAGCACCAACGGGCTGCGTTTCTGCGTTTCGCAGAAAACACCAAGGAACCTGTTTCTCACTCCAAGCACAAAGTGTGCGCAGCACGAGTCTTGGCACAGCAAAACACTTCCTTTGGCATGCCCTTTGCAGCCTCACTCCAAACGGGGCTCTCCGCTTCATCCATCCCCTGACTCCATACTAGCACCAACAGGCTGCTAAAGCGTTTCGCAGAATACACCAAGGAACCTGTTTCTTACTCCAAGCACAAAGCGTGCGCAGCATGAGTCTTGGCACAGCAAAACACTTCCTTTGGCATGCCCTTTGCAGCCTCACTCCAAACGGGGCTCTCCGCTTCATCCATCCCTGACTCCATACTAGCACCAACGGGGCTGCTAAAGCGTTTCGCAGAAAACACCAAGGAACCTGTTTCTCACTCCAAGCACAAAGCGTGCGCAGCACGAGTCTTGGCACAGCAAAACACTTCCTTTGGCATGCCCTTTGCAGCCTCACTCCAAACGGGAATCTCCGCTTCATCCATCCCCTGACTCCATACTAGCACCAACAGGCTGCTAAAGCATTTCGCAGAAAACACCAAGGAACCTGTT